>NW_025728972.1:0-38859 GCF_021461385.2 Schistocerca piceifrons | reverse complement strand
CTTTTCTGCATCCCTCGCTCCCTCACAATGGCGAATTAACACAGAAATTGCGTCGCCATGAATTACTATGTCTTCTATGACATCTCCTCTTAAATCGAGTAACGTTTCTATGGAAACGACAGGATTTTCTTTTGGGATACGAGTATCTCCATTCCGATGCACTATTCCTTCTTTTCTGCATCCCTCGCTCCCTCACACTAGCGAATTAACACAGAAATTGCGTCGCCATGAATTACTATGTCTTCTATGACATCTCCTTTTGAATCGAGTAACGTTTCCTATGGAAACGACAGGATTTCTTTTGGGATACGAGTATCTCCATTCCGATGCACTATTCCTTCTTTTCTGCATCCCTCGCTCCCTCACTGCGAATTAACACAGAAATTGCGTCTCCATGATTACTAAGTCTTCTATGACATGTCGTTTTAAATCGAGTAACGTGTCTATGGAAACGACAGGATTTTCTTTTGGGATACGAGTATCTCCATTCCGATGCACTATTCCTTCTTTTCTGCATCCCTCGCTCCCTCACACTGGCGAATTAACACAGAAATTGCGTCGCCATGAATTACTATGTCTTCTATGACATCTCCTTTTGAATCGAGTAACGTTTCTATGGAAACGACAGGATTTCCTTTTGGGATACGAGTATCTCCATTCCGATGCACTATTCCTTCTTTTCTGCATCCCTCGCTCCCTCACACTGGCGAATTAACACAGAAATTGCGTGTCTATGAATTACTATGTCTTCTATGACATGTCGTTTTAAATCGAGCAACGTTTCTATGGAAACGACAGGATTTTCTTTTGGGATACGAGTCTCTCCATTCCGATGCACTATCCTTCTTTTCTGCATCCCTCGCTCCCCCACACTGGCGAATTAACACAGAAATTGCGTCGCCATGAATTACTATGTCTTCTATGACATCTCCTCTTAATAGAGTAACGTTTCTATGGAAACGACAGGATTTTCTTTTGGGATACGAGTATCTCCATTCCGATGCACTATTCCTTCTTTTCTGCATCCCTCGCTCCCTCACACAGGCGAATAACACACAAATTGCGTCGCATGAATTACTATGTCTTCTATGACATCTCCTTTTAAATCGAGTAACGTTTCTATGGAAACGACAGGATTTTCTTTTGGATACGAGTATCTCCATTCCGATGCACTATTCCTTGTTCCTCGCTCCCTCACACTGGCGAATTAACACAGAAATTGCGTCGCCATGAATTACTATGTCTTCTATGACATCTCCTTTTGAATCGAGTAACGTTTCTATGGAAACGACAGGATTTTCTTTTGGGATACGAGTATCTCCATTCCGATGCACTATTCCTTCTTTTCTGCATCCCTCGCTCCCTCACACTGGCGAATTAAACACAGAAATTGCGTCGCTATGAATTACTATGTCTTCTATGACATCTCCTTTTAAATCGAGTAACGTTTCTATGGAAACGACAGGATTTTCTTTTGGGATACGAGTATCTCCATTCCGATGCACTATTCCTTCTTTTCTGCATCCCTCGCTCCCTCACACTGGCGAATTAACACAGAAATTGCGTCGCCATGAATTACTATGTCCTTCTATGACATCTCCTTTTGAATCGAGTAACGTTTCTATGGAAACGACAGGATTTTCTTTTGGGATACAAGTATCTCCATTCCGATGCACTATTCCTTCTTTTCTGCATCCCTCGCTCCCTCACACTGGCGAATTAACACAGAAATTGCGTCGCCATGAATTACTATGTCTTCTATGACATCTCCTTTTAAATCGAGTAATGTTTCTATGGAAACGACAGGATTTTCTTTTGGGATACGAGTATCTCCTTTCCGATGCACTATTCCTTCTTTTCTGCATCCCTCGCTCCCTCACACTGGCGAATTAACACAGAAATTGCGTCGCCATGAATTACTATGTCTTCTATGACATGTCGTTTTAAATCGAGTAACGTTTCTATGGAAACGACAGGATGTTCTTTTGGGATACGAGTATCTCCTTTCCGATGCACTATTCCTTCTTTTCTGCATCCCTCGCTCCCTCACACTGGCGAATTAACACAGAAATTGCGTCGCCATGAATTACTATGTCTTCTATGACATGTCGTTTTAAATCGATTAACGTTTCTATGGAAACGCCAGGATTTTCTTTTGGGATACGAGTATCTCCTTTCCGATGCACTATTCCTTCTTTTCTGCATCCCTCGCTCCCTCACACTGGCGAATTAACACAGAAATTGCGTCGCCATGAATTACTATGTCTTCTATGACATCTCCTTTTAAATCGAGTAACGTTTCTATGGAAACGACAGGATTTTCTTTTGGGATACGAGTATCTCCTTTCCGATGCACTATTCCTTCTTTTCTGCATCCCTCGCTCCATCACACTGGCGAATTAACACAGAAATTGCGTCGCCATGAATTACTATGTCTTCTATGACATCTCCTTTTAAATCGAGTAACGTTTCTATGGAAACGACAGGATTTTCTTTTGGGATACGAGTATCTTTATTCCGATGCACTATTCCTTCTTTTCTGCATCCCTCGCTCCCTCACAATGGCGAATTAACACAGAAACTGCGTCGCCATGAATTACTATGTCTTCTATGACATCTCCTTTTAAATCGAGTAACGTTTCTATGGAAACGACAGGATTTTCTTTTGGGATATGAGTATCTCCATTCCGATGCACTATTCCTTCTTTTCTGTATCCCTCGCTACCTCACACTGGCGAATTAACACAGAAATTGCGTCGCCATGAATTACTATGTCTTCTATGACATGTCGTTTTAAATCGAGTAACGTTTCTATGGAAACGACAGGATTTTGTTTTGGGATACGAGTATCTCCTTTGCGATGCACTATTCCTTCTTTTCTGCATCCCTCGCTCCCTCACACTGGCGAATTAACACAGAAATTGCGTCGCCATGAATTACTATGTCTTCTATGACATGTCGTTTTAATTCGAGTAACGTTTCTATGGAAACGACAGGATTTTCTTTTGGGATACGAGTATCTCCTTTCCGATGCACTATTCCTTCTTTTCTGCATCCCGCGCTCCCTCACACTGGCGAATTAACACAGAAATTGCGTCGCCATGAATTACTATGTCTTCTATGACATGTCATTTTAAATCGAGTAACGTTTCTATGGAAACGACAGGATTTTCTTTTGGGATACGAGTATCTCCATTCCGATGCACTATTCCTTCTTTTCTGCATCCCTCGCTACCTCACACTGGCGAATTAACACAGAAATTGCGTCGCCATGAATTACTATGTCTTCTATGACATCTCCTCTTAAATAGAGTAACGTTTCTATGGAAACGACAGGATTTTCTTTTGGGATACGAGTATCTCCATTCCGATGCACTATTCCTTCTTTTCTGCATCCCTCGCTCCCTCACACAGGCGAATTAACACACAAATTGCGTCGCCATGAATTACTATGTCTTCTATGACATCTCCTTTTAAATCGAGTAACGTTTCTATGGAAACGACAGGATTTTCTTTTGGGATACGAGTATCTCCATTCCGATGCACTATTCCTTGTTTTCTGCATCCCTCGCTCCCTCACACTGGCGAATTAACACAGAAATTGCGTCGCCATGAATTACTATGTCTTCTATGACATCTCCTTTTGAATCGAGTAACGTTTCTATGGAAACGACAGGTTTTTCTTTTGGGATACGAGTATCTCCATTCCGATGCACTATTCCTTCTTTTCTGCATCCCTCGCTCCCTCACACTGGCGAATTAACACAGAAATTGCGTCGCTATGAATTACTATGTCTTCTATGACATCTCCTTTTAAATCGAGTAACGTTTCTATGGAAACGACAGGATTTTCTTTTGGGATACGAGTATCTCCATTCCGATGCACTATTCCTTCTTTTCTGCATCCCTCGCTCCCTCCCACTGGCGAATTAACACAGAAATTGCGTCGCCATGAATTACTATGTCTTCTATGACATCTCCTTTTGAATCGAGTAACGTTTCTATGGAAACGACAGGATTTTCTTTTGGGATACAAGTATCTCCATTCCGATGCACTATTCCTTCTTTTCTGCATCCCTCGCTCCCTCACACTGGCGAATTAACACAGAAATTGCGTCGCCATGAATTACTATGTCTTCTATGACATCTCCTTTTAAATCGAGTAACGTTTCTATGGAAACGACAGGATTTTCTTTTGGGATACGAGTATCTCCTTTCCGATGCACTATTCCTTCTTTTCTGCATCCCTCGCTCCCTCACACTGGCGAATTAACACAGAAATTGCGTCGCCATGAATTACTATGTCTTCTATGACATGTCGTTTTAAATCGAGTAACGTTTCTATGGAAACGACAGGATGTTCTTTTGGGATACGAGTATCTCCTTTCCGATGCACTATTCCTTCTTTTCTGCATCCCTCGCTCCCTCACACTGGAGAATTAACACAGAAATTGCGTCGCCATGAATTACTATGTCTTCTATGACATGTCGTTTTAAATCGAGTAACGTTTCTATGGAAACGACAGGATTTTCTTTTGGGATACGAGTATCTCCTTTCCGATGCACTATTCCTTCTTTTCTGCATCCCACGCTCCCTCACACTGGCGAATTAACACAGAAATTGCGTCGCCATGAATTACTATGTCTTCTATGACATGTCGTTTTAAATCGATTAACGTTTCTATGGAAACGACAGGATTTTCTTTTGGGATACGAGTATCTCCTTTCCGATGCACTATTCCTTCTTTTCTGCATCCCTCGCTCCCTCACACTGGCGAATTAACACAGAAATTGCGTCGCCATGAATTACTATGTCTTCTATGACATCTCCTTTTAAATCGAGTAACGTTTCTATGGAAACGACAGGATTTTCTTTTGGGATACGAGTATCTCCTATCCGATGCACTATTCCTTCTTTTCTGCATCCCTCGCTCCATCACACTGGCGAATTAACACAGAAATTGCGTCGCCATGAATTACTATGTCTTCTATGACATCTCCTTTTAAATCGAGTAACGTTTCTATGGAAACGACAGGATTTTCTTTTGGGATACGAGTATCTCCATTCCGATGCACTATTCCTTCTTTTCTGCATCCCTCGCTCCCTCACAATGGCGAATTAACACAGAAACTGCGTCGCCATGAATTACTATGTCTTCTATGACATCTCCTTTTAAATCGAGTAACGTTTCTATGGAAACGACAGGATTTTCTTTTGGGATATGAGTATCTCCATTCCGATGCACTATTCCTTCTTTTCTGTATCCCTCGCTACCTCACACTGGCGAATTAACACAGAAATTGCGTCGCCATGAATTACTATGTCTTCTATGACATGTCGTTTTAAATCGAGTAACGTTTCTATGGAAACGACAGGATTTTGTTTTGGGATACGAGTATCTCCATTCCGATGCACTATTCCTTCTTTTCTGCATCCCTCGCTCCCTCACACTGGAGAATTAACACAGAAATTGCGTCGCCATGAATTACTATGTCTTCTATGACATGTCGTTTTAAATCGAGTAACGTTTCTATGGAAACGACAGGATTTTCTTTTGGGATACGAGTATCTCCTTTCCGATGCACTATTCCTTCTTTTCTGCATCCCGCGCTCCCTCACACTGGCGAATTAACACAGAAATTGCGTCGCCATTAATTACTATGACTTCTATGACATGTCATTTTAAATCGAGTAACGTTTCTATGGAAACGACAGGATTTTCTTTTGGGATACGAGTATCTCCATTCCGATGCACTATTCCTTCTTTTCTGCATCCCTCGCTCCCCCACACTGGCGAATTAACACAGAAATTGCGTCGCCATGAATTACTATGTCTTCTATGACATGTCGTTTTAAATCGAGTAACGTTTCTATGGAAACGACAGGATTTTCTTTTGGGATACGAGTATCTCCATTCCGATGCACTATTCCTTCTTTTCTGCATCCCTCGCTCCCTCACACTGGAGAATTAACACAGAAATTGCGTCGCCATGAATTACTATGTCTTCTATGACATGTCGTTTTAAATCGAGTAACGTTTCTATGGAAACGACAGGATTTTCTTTTGGGATACGAGTATCTCCATTCCGATGCACTATTACTTCTTTTCTGCATCCCTCGCTCCCTCACACTGGCGAATTAACACAGAAATTGCGTCGCCATGAATTACTATGTCTTCTATGACATCTCCTTTTAAATCGAGTAACGTTTCTATGGAAACGACAGGATTTTCTTTTGGGATACGAGTATCTCCATTCCGATGCACTATTCCTTCTTTTCTGCATCCCTCGCTCCCTCACACTGGCGAATTAACACAGAAATTGCGTCGCCATGAATTAATATGTCTTCTATGCATGTCGTTTTAAATCGAGTAACGTTTCTATGGAAACGACAGGATTTTCTTTTGGGATACGAGTATCTCCATTCCGATGCACTATTCCTTCTTTTCTGCATCCCTCGCTGCCTCACACTGGCGAATTAACACAGAAATTGCGTCGCCATGAATTACTATGTCTTCTATGACATGTCGTTTTAAATCGATTAACGTTTCTATGGAAACGACAGGATTTTCTTTTGGGATACGAGTATCTCCTTTCCGATGCACTATTCCTTCTTTTCTGCATCCCTCGCTCCCTCACACTGGCGAATTAACACAGAAATTGCGTCGCCATGAATTACTATGTCTTCTATGACATCTCCTTTTAAATCGAGTAACGTTTCTATGGAAACGACAGGATTTTCTTTTGGGATACGAGTATCTCCTTTCCGATGCACTATTTCTTCTTTTCTGCATCCCTCGCTCCCTCACACTGGCGAATTAACACAGAAATTGCGTCGCCATGAATTACTATGTCTTCTATGACATGTCGTTTAAAATCGAGTAACGTTTCTATGGAAACGACAGGATTTTGTTTTGGGATACGAGTATCTCCTTTGCGATGCACTATTCCTTCTTTTCTGTATCCCTCGCTACCTCACACTGGCGAATTAACACAGAAATTGCGTCGCCATGAATTACTATGTCTTCTATGACATGTCGTTTTAAATCGAGCAACGTTTCTATGGAAACGACAGGATTTTGTTTTGGGATACGAGTATCTCCTTTGCGATGCACTATTCCTTCTTTTCTGCATCCCTCGCTCCCTCACACTGGCGAATTAACACAGAAATTGCGTCGCCATGAATTACTATGTCTTCTATGACATGTCGTTTTAAATCGAGTAACGTTTCTATGGAAACGACAGGATTTTCTTTTGGGATACGAGTATCTCCTTTCCGATGCACTATTCCTTCTTTTCTGCATCCCGCGCTCCCTCACACTGGCGAATTAACACAGAAATTGCGTCGCCATGAATTACTATGTCTTCTGTGACATGTCGTTTTAAATCGAGTAACATTTCTATGGAAACGACAGGATTTTCTTTTGGGATACGAGTATCTCCATTCCGATGCACTATTCCTTCTTTTCTGCATCCCTCGCTCCCCCACACTGGCGAATTAACACAGAAATTGCGTCGCCATGAGTTACTATGTCTTCTATGACATGTCGTTTTAAATCGAGTAACGTTTCTATGGAAACGACAGGATTTTCTTTTGGGATACGAGTATCTCCATTCCGATGCACTATTCCTTCTTTTCTGCATCCCTCGCTCCCTCACACTGGAGAATTAACACAGAAATTGCGTCGCCATGAATTAATATGTCTTCTATGCATGTCGTTTTAAATCGAGTAACGTTTCTATGGAAACGACAGGATTTTCTTTTGGGATACGAGTATCTCCATTCCGATGCACTATTCCTTCTTTTCTGCATCCCTCGCTGCCTCACACTGGCGAATTAACACAGAAATTGCGTCGCCATGAATTACTATGTCTTCTATGACATGTCGTTTTAAATCGATTAACGTTTCTATGGAAACGACAGGATTTTCTTTTGGGATACGAGTATCTCCTTTCCGATGCACTATTCCTTCTTTTCTGCATCCCTCGCTCCCTCACACTGGCGAATTAACACAGAAATTGCGTCGCCATGAATTACTATGTCTTCTATGACATCTCCTTTTAAATCGAGTAACGTTTCTATGGAAACGACAGGATTTTCTTTTGGGATACGAGTATCTCCTTTCCGATGCACTATTCCTTCTTTTCTGCATCCCTCGCTCCCTCACACTGGCGAATTAACACAGAAATTGCGTCGCCATGAATTACTATGTCTTCTATGACATGTCGTTTTAAATCGAGTAACGTTTCTATGGAAACGACAGGATTTTGTTTTGGGATACGAGTATCTCCTTTGCGATGCACTATTCCTTCTTTTCTGTATCCCTCGCTACCTCACACTGGCGAATTAACACAGAAATTGCGTCGCCATGAATTTCTATGTCTTCTATGACATGTCGTTTTAAATCGAGCAACGTTTCTATGGAAACGACAGGATTTTGTTATGGGATACGAGTATCTCCTTTGCGATGCACTATTCCTTCTTTTCTGCATCCCTCGCTCCCTCACACTGGCGAATTAACACAGAAATTGCGTCGCCATGAATTACTATGTCTTCTATGACATGTCGTTTTAAATCGAGTAACGTTTCTATGGAAACGACAGGATTTTCTTTTGGGATACGAGTATCTCCTTTCCGATGCACTATTCCTTCTTTTCTGCATCCCGCGCTCCCTCACACTGGCGAATTAACACAGAAATTGCGTCGCCATGAATTACTATGTCTTCTGTGACATGTCGTTTTAAATCGAGTAACGTTTCTATGGAAACGACAGGATTTTCTTTTGGGATACGAGTATCTCCATTCCGATGCACTATTCCTTCTTTTCTGCATCCCTCGCTCCCCCACACTGGCGAATTAACACAGAAATTGCGTCGCCATGAGTTACTATGTCTTCTATGACATGTCGTTTTAAATCGAGTAACGTTTCTATGGAAACGACAGGATTTTCTTTTGGGATACGAGTATCTCCATTCCGATGCACTATTCCTTCTTTTCTGCATCCCTCGCTCCCTCACACTGGAGAATTAACACAGAAATTGCGTCGCCATGAATTACTATGTCTTCTATGACATGTCGTTTTAAATCGAGTAACGTTTCTATGGAAACGACAGGATTTTCTTTTGGGATACGAGTATCTCCATTCCGATGCACTATTACTTCTTTTCTGCATCCCTCGCTCCCTCACACAGGCGAATTAACACAGAAATTGCGTCGCCATGAATTACTATGTCTTCTATGACATCTCCTTTTAAATCGAGTAACGTTTCTATGGAAACGACAGGATTTTCTTTTGGGATACGAGTATCTCCATTCCGATGCACTATTCCTTCTTTTCTGCATCCCTCGCTCCCTCACACTGGCGAATTAACACAGAAATTGCGTCGCCATGAATTAATATGTCTTCTATGACATGTCGTTTTAAATCGAGTAACGTTTCTATGGAAACGACAGGATTTTCTTTTGGGATACGAGTATCTCCATTCCGATGCACTATTCCTTCTTTTCTGCATCCCTCGCTCACTCACACTGGCGAATTAACACAAAAATTGCGTCGCCATGAAGTACTATGTCTTCTATGACCTCTCCTTTTAAATCGAGTAACGTTTCTATGGAAACGACAGGATTTTCTTTTGGGATACGAGTATCTCCATTCCGATGCACTATTACTTCTTTTCTGCGTCCCTCGCTCCCTCACACTGGCGAATTAAGACAGAAATTGCGTCGCCATGAATTACTATGTCTTCTATGACATCTCCTTTTAAATCGAGTAACGTTTCTATGGAAACGACAGGATTTTCTTTTGGGATACGAGTATCTCCATTCCGATGCACTATTCCTTCTTTTCTGCATCCCTCGCTCCCTCACACTGGCGAATTAACACAGAAATTGCGTCGCCATGAATTACTATGTCTTCTATGACATGTCGTTTTAAATCGAGTAACGTTTCTATGGAAACGACAGGATTTTCTTTTGGGATTCGAGTATCTCCTTTCCGATGCACCATTCCTTCTTTTCTGCATCCCTCGCTCCCTCACACTGGCGAATTAACACAGAAATTGCGTCGCCATGAATTACTATGTCTTCTATGACATGTCCTTTTAAATCGAGTAACGTTTCTATGGAAACGACAGGATTTTCTTTTGGGATACGAGTATCTCTTTTCCGATGCACTATTCCTTCTTTTCTGCATCCCTCGCTCCCTCGCACTGGAGAATTAACACAGAAATAGCGTCGCCATGAATTACTATGTCTTCTATGACATGTCGTTTTAAATCGAGTAACGTTTCTATGGAAACGACAGGATTTTCTTTTGGGATACGAGTATCTCCTTTCCGATGCACTATTCCTTCTTTTATGCATCCCTCGCTGCCTCACACTGGCGAATTAACACAGAAATTGCGTCGCCATGAATTACTATGTCTTCTATGACATGTCGTTTTAAATCGATTAACGTTTCTATGGAAACGACAGGATTTTCTTTTGGGATACGAGTATCTCCTTTCCGATGCACTATTCCTTCTTTTCTGCATCCCTCGCTCCCTCACACTGGCGAATTAACACAGAAATTGCGTCGCCATGAATTACTATGTCTTCTATGACATCTCCTTTTAAATCGAGTAACGTTTCTATGGAAACGACAGGATTTTCTTTTGGGATACGAGTATCTCCTTTCCGATGCACTATTCCTTCTTTTCTGCATCCCTCGCTCCCTCACACTGGCGAATTAACACAGAAATTGCGTCGCCATGAATTACTAAGTCTTCTATGACATCTCCTTTTAAATCGAGTAACGTTTCTATGGAAATGGCAGGATTTTCTTTTGGGATACGAGTATCTCCATTCCGATGCACTATTCCTTCTTTTCTGCATCCCTCGCTCCCTCACAAAGGCGAATTAACACAGAAATTGCGTCGCCATGAATTACTACGTCTTCTATGACATCTCCTTTTAAATCGAGTAACGTTTCTATGGAAACGACAGGATTTTCTTTTGGGATATGAGTATCTCCATTCCGATGCACTATTCCTTCTTTTCTGCATCCCTCGCTACCTCACACTGGCGAATTAACACAGAAATTGCGTCGATATGAATTACTATGTCTTCTGTGACATGTCCTTTTAAATCGAGTAACGTTTCTATGGAAACGACAGGATTTTCTTTTGGGATACGGGTATCTCCATTCCGATGCACTATTCTTTCTTTTCTACATCGCTCGCTACCTCACACTGGCGAATTAACACAGAAATTGCGTCGCCATGAATTATTATGTCTTCTATGACATGTCGTTTTAAATCGAGTAACGTTTCTATGGAAACGACAGGATTTTATTTTGGGATACGAGTATCTCCTTTCCGATGCACTATTCCTTCTTTTCTGCATCCCTCGCTCCCTCACACTGGAGAATTAACACAGAAATTGCGTCGCCATGAATTACTATGTCTTCTATGACATGTCGTTTTAAATCGAGTAACGTTTCTATGGAAACGACAGGATTTTCTTTTGGGATACGAGTATCTCCTTTCCGATGCACTATTCCTTCTTTTCTGCATCCCTCGCTCCCTCACACTGGCGAATTAACACAGAAATTGCGTCGCCATGAATTACTATGTCTTCTATGACATGTCGTTTTAAATCGAGTAACGTTTCTATGGAAACGACAGGATTTTCTTTTGGGATACGAGTATCTCCTTTCCGATGCACTATTCCTTCTTTTCTGCATCCCGCGCTCCCTCACACTGGCGAATTAACACAGAAATTGCGTCGCCATGAATTACAATGTCTTCTATGACATCTCCTTTTAAATCGAGTAACGTTTCTATGGAAACGACATGATTTTCTTTTGGAATACGAGTATCTCCTTTCCGATGCACTATTCCTTCTTTTCTCCATCCCTCGCTCCATCACACTGGCGAATTAACACAGAAATTCGTCGCCATAAATTACTATGTCTTCTATGACATGTCGTTTTAAATCGAGTAACGTTTCTATGGAAAAGACAGGATTTTCTTTTGGGATACGAGTATATCCATTCCGCTGCACTATTCCTTCTTTTCTGCATTACTCGCTCCCTCACACTGGCGAATTAACACAGAAATTGCGTCGCCATGAATTACTATGTCTTCTATGACTTGTCGTTTTAAATCGAGTAACGTTTCTATGGAAATGACAGGATTTTCTTTTGGGATACGAGTATCTCCTTTCCGATGCACTATTCCTTCTTTTCTGCATCCCTCGCTCCCTCACACTGGCGAATTAACACAGAAATTGCGTCGCCATTAATTACTATGTCATCTATGACATCTCCTTTTAAATCGAGTAACGTTTCTATGGAAACGACAGGATTTTCTTTTGGGATACGAGTATCTCCATTCCGATGCACTATTCCTTCTTTTCTGCATCCCTCGCTCCCTCACACTGGCGAATAAACACAGAAATTGCGTCGCCATGAATTACTATGTCTTCTATGACATCTCCTTTTAAATCGAGTAACGTTTCTATGGAAACGACAGGATTTTCTTTTGGGATACGAGCATCTCCATTCCGATGCACTATTCCTTATTTTCTGCATCCCTCGCTACCTCACACTGGCGAATTAACACAGAAATTGCGTCGCCATGAATTACTATGTCTTCTGTGACATGTCCTTTTAAATCGAGTAACGTTTCTATGGAAACGACAGGATTTTCTTTTGGGATACGGGTATCTCCATTCGGATGCACTATTATTTCTTTTCTGCATCGCTCGCTCCCTCACACTGGCGAATTAACACCGAAATTGCGTCGCCATGAATTACTATGTCTTCTATGACATCTCCTCTTAAATCGAGTAACGTTTCTATGGAAACGACAGTATTTTCTTTTGGGATACGAGTATCTCCATTCCGATGCACTATTCCTTCTTTTCTGCATCCCTCGCTCCCTCACACTGGCGAATTAACACAGAAATGACGTCGCTATGAATTACTATGTCTTCTATGACATCTCCTTTTAAATAGAGTAACGTTTCTATGGAAACGGCATGATTTTCTTTTGGGATACGAGTATCTCCATTCCGATGCACCATTCCTTCTTTTCTGCATCCCTCGCTCCCTCACACTGGCGAATTAACACAGAAATTGCGTCGCCATGAATTACTATGTCTTCTATGACATCTCCTTTTGAATCGAGTAACGTTTCTATGGAAACGACAGGATTTTGTTTTGGGATACGAGTATCTCCATTCCGATGCACTATTCCTTCTTTTCTGCATCCCTCGCTCCCTCACACTGGCGAATTAACACAGAAATTGCGTCGCCATGAATTACTATGTCTTCTATGACATGGCGTTTTAAATCGAGTAACGTTTCTATGGAAACGACAGGATTTTCTTTTGGGATACGAGTATCTCCATTCCGATGCACTATTCCTTCTTTTCTGCATCCCTCGCTCCCTCACACTGGCGAATTAACACAGAAATTGCGTTGCCATGAATTACTATGTCTTCAATGACATCTCCTTTTAAATCGAGTAACGTTTCTATGGAAACGACAGGATTTTCTTTTGGGATACGAGTATCTCCATTCCGATGCACTATTCCTTCTTTTCTGCATCCCTCACTCCCTCACACTGGCGAATTAACACAGAAATTGCGTCACCATGAATTACTATGTCTTCTATGACATGTCCTTTTAAATCGAGTAACGTTTCTATGGAAACGACAGGATTTTCTTTTGGGATACGGGTATCTCCATTCCGATGCACTATTCCTTCTTTTCTGCATCGCTCGCTACCACACACTGGCGAATTAACACAGAAATTGCGTCGCCATGAATTACTATGTCTTCTATGACATGTCGTTTTAAATCGAGTAACGTTTCTATGGAAACGACAGGATTTTCTTTTGGGATACGAGTATCTCCATTCCGATGCACTATTCCTTCTTTTCTGCATCCCTCGCTTCCTCACACTGGCGAATTAACACAGAAATTGCGTCGCCATGAATTACTATGTCTTCTATGACATGTCCTTTTAAATCGAGTAACGTTTCTATGGAAACGACAGGATTTTCTTTTGGGATACGGGTATCTCCATTCCGATGCACTATTCCTTCTTTTCTGCATCGCTCGCTACCTCACACTGGCGAATTGACACAGAAATTGCGTCGCCATGAATTACTATGTCTTCTATGACATGTCCTTTTAAATCGAGTAACGTTTCTATGGAAGCGATAGGATTCTCTTTTGGGATACGAGTATCTCCTTTCCGATGCACTATTCCTTCTTTTCTGCATCCCTCGCTCCCTCACACAGGCGAATAACAACAGAAATGGCGTCGCCACGAATCACTATGTCTACTATGACATGTCCTTTTAAATCGAGTGACGTTTCTGTGGAAACGACAGGATTTTCTTTTGGGATACGAGTATCTCCTTTAGGATGCACTATTCCTTGTTTTCTGCATCCCTCGCTCCCTCACACTGGCGAATTAACACAGAAAATGCGTCGCCATGAATTACTATGTCTTCTATGACATTTCCTTTTAAATCGTGTAACGTTTCTATGGAAACGATAGGATTTTCATTTGGGATACGAGTATCTCCTTTCCGATGCACTATTCCTTCTTTTCTGCATCCCTCGCTCCCTCACACTGGCGAATTAACACAGAAAATGCGTCGCCATGAAATACTATGTCTTCTATGACATCTCCTTTTAAATTGAGTAACGTTTCTATGGAAACGATAAGATTTTCTTTTGGGATACGAGCATCTCCTTTCCGATGCACTATTCCTTCTTTTCTGCATCCCTCGCTCCCTCGCACTGGCGAATTAACACAGAAATTGCGTCGCCATGAATTACTATGTCTTCTATGACACATCCTTTTAAATCGAGTTACGTTTCTATGGAAACGACAGGATTCTCTTTTCGGATGCGAGTATCTCCATTCCGATGCACCATTCCTTCTTTTCTGCATCCCTCGCTCCCTCACACTGGCGAATTAACACAGAAATTGCTTTGCCATGAATTACTATGTCTTCTATGACATCTCCTTTTGAATCGAGTAACGTTTCTATGGAAACGACAGGATTTTGTTTTGGGATACGAGTATCTCCATTCCGATGCACTATTCCTTCTTTTCTGCATCCCTCGCTCCCTCACACTGGCGAATTAACACAGAAATTGCGTCGCCATGAATTACTATGTCTTCTATGACATGGCGTTTTAAATCGAGTAACGTTTCTATGGAAACGACAGGATTTTCTTTTGGGATACGAGTATCTCCATTCCGATGCACTATTCCTTCTTTTCTGCATCCCTCGCTCCCTCACACTGGCGAATTAACACAGAAATTGCGTCGCCATGAATTACTATGTCTTCAATGACATCTCCTTTTAAATCGAGTAACGTTTCTATGGAAACGACAGGATTTTCTTTTGGGATACGAGTATCTCCATTCCGATGCACTATTCCTTCTTTTCTGCATCCCTCGCTCCCTCACACTGGCGAATTAACACAGAAATTGCGTCACCATGAATTACTATGTCTTCTATGACATGTCCTTTTAAATCGAGTAACGTTTCTATGGAAACGACAGGATTTTCTTTTGGGATACGGGTATCTCCATTCCGATGCACTATTCCTTCTTTTCTGCATCGCTCGCTACCACACACTGGCGAATTAACACAGAAATTGCGTCGCCATGAATTACTATGTCTTCTATGACATGTCGTTTTAAATCGAGTAACGTTTCTATGGAAACGACAGGATTTTCTTTTGGGATACGAGTATCTCCATTCCGATGCACTATTCCTTCTTTTCTGCATCCCTCGCTTCCTCACACTGGCGAATTAACACAGAAATTGCGTCGCCATGAATTACTATGTCTTCTATGACATGTCCTTTTAAATCGAGTAACGTTTCTATGGAAACGACAAGATTTTCTTTTGGGATACGGGTATCTCCATTCCGATGCACTATTCCTTCTTTTCTGCATCGCTCGCTACCTCACACTGGCGAATTGACACAGAAATTGCGTCGCCATGAATTACTATGTCTTCTATGACATGTCATTTTAAATCGAGTAACGTTTCTATGGAAACGATAGGATTCTCTTTTGGGATACGAGTATCTCCTTTCCGATGCACTATTCCTTCTTTTCTGCATCCCTCGCTCCCTCACACTGGCGAATAACAACAGAAATGGCGTCGCCACGAATCACTATGTCTACTATGACATGTCCTTTTAAATCGAGTGACGTTTCTATGGAAACGACAGGATTTTCTTTTGGGATACGAGTATCTCCTTTAGGATGCACTATTCCTTGTTTTCTGCATCCCTCGCTCCCTCACACTGGCGAATTAACACAGAAAATGCGTCGCCATGAATTACTATGTCTTCTATGACATTTCCTTTTAAATCGTGTAACGTTTCTATGGAAACGATAGGATTTTCATTTGGGATACGAGTATCTCCTTTCCGATGCACTATTCCTTCTTTTCTGCATCCCTCGCTCCCTCACACTGGCGAATTAACACAGAAAATGCGTCGCCATGAAATACTATGTCTTCTATGACATCTCCTTTTAAATTGAGTAACGTTTCTATGGAAACGATAAGATTTTCTTTTGGGATACGAGCATCTCCTTTCCGATGCACTATTCCTTCTTTTCTGCATCCCTCGCTCCCTCGCACTGGCGAATTAACACAGAAATTGCGTCGCCATGAATTACTATGTCTTCTATGACACATCCTTTTAAATCGAGTTACGTTTCTATGGAAACGACAGGATTCTCTTTTCGGATGCGAGTATCTCCTTTCCGAATGCACTATTCCTTCTTTTCTGCATCCCTCGCTCCCTGACACTGGCGAATTAACACAGAAAATGCGTCGCCATGAATTACTATGTCTTCTATGACATCTCCTTCTAAATCGAGTAACGTTTCTGTGGAAACGATAGGATTTTCTTTTGGGATACGAGTATCTCCTTTCCGATGCACTATTCCTTCTTTTCTGCATCCCGCGCTCCCTCACACTGGCGAATTAACACAGAAATGGCGTCGCCATGAATTACTATGTCTTCTATGACATCTCCTTTTGAATCGAGTAACGTTTCTATGGAAACGCCAGGATTTTCTTTTCGGATACGAGTATCTCCTTTCCGATGCACTATTCCTTCTTCTCTGCATCCCTCGCTCCCTCACACTGGCGAATTAACACACAAATTGCGTCGCCGTGAATTACTATGTCTTCTATGACATCTCCTTTAAAATCGAGTAACGTTTCTATGGAAACGACAGGATTTTCTTTTGGGATACGCGTATCTCCTTCAGGATGCACTATTCCTTGTTTTCTGCATCCGTCGCTTCCTCGCACTGGCGAATTAACACACAAATTGCGTCACCATGAATTACTATGTCTTCTATGACATGTCCTTTTAAATCGAGTAACGTTTCTATGGAAACGACAGGATTTTCTTTTGGGATACGGGTATCTCCATTCCGATGCACTATTCCTTCTTTTCTGCATCGCTCGCTACCTCACACTGGCGAATTGACACAGAAATTGCGTCGCCATGAATTACTATGTCTTCTATGACATGTCCTTTTAAATCGAGTAACGTTTCTATGGAAACGATAGGATTCTCTTTTGGGATACGAGTATCTCCTTTCCGATGCACTATTCCTTCTTTTCTGCATCCCTCGCTCCCTCACACTGGCGAATAACAACAGAAATGGCGTCGCCACGAATCACTATGTCTACTATGACATGTCCTTTTAAATCGAGTGACGTTTCTATGGAAACGACAGGATTTTCTTTTGGGATACGAGTATCTCCTTTAGGATGCACTATTCCTTGTTTTCTGCATCCCTCGCTCCCTCACACTGGCGAATTAACGCAGAAAATGCGTCGCCATGAATTACTATGTCTTCTATGACATTT
Organism: Schistocerca piceifrons; assembly: GCF_021461385.2. Lineage (NCBI taxonomy): Eukaryota > Metazoa > Arthropoda > Insecta > Orthoptera > Acrididae > Schistocerca > Schistocerca piceifrons. Next base: position 20,942 of record NW_025728972.1, on the reverse strand, counting down.
CCTTTTAAATCGTGTAACGTTTCTATGGAAACGATAGGATTTTCATTTGGGATACGAGTATCTCCTTTCCGATGCACTATTCCTTCTTTTCTGCATCCCTCGCTCCCTCACACTGGCGAATTAACACAGAAAATGCGTCGCCATGAAATACTATGTCTTGTATGACATCTCCTTTTAAATTGAGTAACGTTTCTATGGAAACGATAGGATTTTCTTTTGGGATACGAGCATCTCCTTTCCGATGCACTATTCCTTCTTTTTTGCATCCCTCGCTCCCTCGCACTGGCGAATTAACACAGAAATTGCGTCGCCATGAATTACTATGTCTTCTATGACACATCCTTTTAAATCGAGTTACGTATCTATGGAAACGACAGGATTCTCTTTTCGGATGCGAGTATCTCCTTTCCGAATGCACTATTCCTTCTTTTCTGCATCCCTCGCTCCCTCACACTGGCGAATTAACACAGAAAATGCGTCGCCATGAATTACTATGTCTTCTATGACATCTCCTTCTAAATCGAGTAACGTTTCTGTGGAAACGATAGGATTTTCTTTTGGGATACGAGTATCTCCTTTCCGATGCACTATTCCTTCTTTTCTGCATCCCGCGCTCCCCCACACTGGCGAATTAACACAGAAATGGCGTCGCCATGAATTACTATGTCTTCTATGACATCTCCTTTTAAATCGAGTAACGTTTCTATGGAAACGCCAGGATTTTCTTTTCGGATACGAGTATCTCCTTTCCGATGCACTATTCCTTCTTTTCTGCATCCCTCGCTCCCTCACACTGGCGAATTAACACACAAATTGCGTCGCCGTGAATTACTATGTCTTCTATGACATCTCCTTTAAAATCGAGTAACGTTTCTATGGAAACGACAGGATTTTCTTTTGGGATACGAGTATCTCCTTCAGGATGCACTATTCCTTGTTTTCTGCATCCGTCGCTCCCTCGCACTGGCGAATTAACACACAAATTGCGTCACCATGAATTACTATGTCTTCTATGACATCTCCTTTTAAATCGAGTAACGTTTCTATGGAAACGAAAGGATTTTCATTTGGGATACAAGTATCTCCTTTCCGATGCACTATTCCTTCTTTTCTGCATCCCTCGCTCCCTCACACTGGCGAATTAACACACAAATTGCGTCGCCATGAAATACTATGTCTCCTATGACATCTCCTTTTAAATCGAGTAACGTTTCTATGGAAACGACAGGATTTTCTTTTGGGGTACGAGTATCTCCTTTCCGATGCATATTCCTTCTTTTCTGCATCCCTCGCTCCCAAACACTGGCGAATAACAACAGAAATGGCGTCGCCATGAATTACTATGTCTTCTATGACATGTCTTTTTAAATGGAGTAACGTTTCTATGTAAACGACAGGATTTTCCTTTGGGATACGAGTATCTCCTTTAGGATGCACTATTCCTTGTTTTCTGCATCCCTTGCTCCCTCACACTGGCGAATTAACACAGAAAATGCGTCGCTATGAATTACTATGTCTTCTATGACATCTCCTTTTAAATCGAGTAACGTTTCTATGGAAACGACAGGATTTTCTTTTGGGATACGAGTATCTCCTTTCCGATGCGCTATTCCTTCTTTTCTGCATCCCTCGCTCCCTCACACTGGCGAATTAACACAGAAAATGCGTCGCCATGAATTACTATGTCTTCTATGACATCTCCTTCTAAATCGGGTAACGTTTTCATGGAAACGAAAGGATTTTGTTTTGGGATACGAGTATTTCCTTTGCGATGAACTATTCCTTCTTTTCTGCATCCCTCGCTCCCTCACACTGGCGAATTAACACAGAAATGGCGTCGCCATGAATTACTATGTCTTCTATGACATCTCTTTTTAAATCGAGTAACGTTTCTATGGAAACGACAGGATTTTCTTTTCGGATACGAGTATCTCCTTTCCGATGCACTATTCCTTCTTTTCTGCATCCCTCGCTCCCTCACACTAGCGAATTAACACAGAAATGGCGTCGCCATGAATTACTATGTCTTCTATGACATCTCCTTTTAAATCGAGTAACGTTTCCATGGAAACGACAGGATTTTCTTTTCTGATACGACTATCTCCTTCCCGATGCACTATTCCTTCTTTTCTGCATCCCTCGCTCCCTCACACTGGCGAATTAATTCAGAAAATGCTTCGCCATGAATTACTATGTCTTCTATGACATCTCCTTTTAAATCGAGTAATGTTTCCATGTAAACGACAGAATTCTCTTTTGGGATACGAGTATCTCCTTTGCGATGCACTATTCCCTCTTTTCTGCATCCCTCGCTCCCTCACACTGGCGAATTAACACAGAAATGGCGTCGCCATGAATTACTATGTCCTCAATGATATCTCTTTTTAAATCGAGTAACGTTTCTATAGAAACGATAGGATTTTCTTTTGGGATACGAGTATCTCCTTTCCGATGGACTATTCCTTCTTTTCTGCATCCCTCGCTCCCTCACACTGGCGAATTAACACAGAAATGGCGTCGCCATGAATTACTATGTCTTCTATGACATCTCCTTTTAAATCGAGTAACGTTTCTATGGAAACGATAAGATTTTCTTTTGGGATATGAGTATCTCCTTTGCGATGCACTATTCCTTCTTTTCTGCATCCCTCGCTCCCTCACACTGCCGAATTAACAGAGAAATGGCGTCGCCATGAGTTACTATGTCTTCTCTGATATCTCTTTTTAAATCGAGTAACGTTTCTATGGAAACGATAGGATTTTCTCTTGGGATACGAGTATCTCCTTTCCGATGGACTATTCCTTCTTTTCTGCATCCCTCGCTCCCTCACACTGGCGAATTAACACAGAAATGGCGTCGCCATTAACTACTATGTCTTCTATGACATCTCCTTTTAAATCGAGTAACGTTTCTATGGAAACGATAGGATTTTCTTTTGGGATACGAGTATCTCCTTTGCGATGCACTATTCCTTCTTTTCTGCATCCCTCGCTCCCTCACACTGGCGAATTACAACAGAAATGGCGTCGCCATGAATTACTATGTCTTCTATGATATCTCCTTTTAAATCGAGTAACGTTTCTATGGAGACGATAGGATTTTCTTTTGGGATACGAGTATCTCCTTTCCGATGGACTATTCCTTCTTTTCTGCATCCCTCGCTCCCTCACACTGGCGAATTAACACAGAAATGGCGTCGCCATGAATTACTATGTCCTCTATGACATCTCCTTTTAAATCGAGTAACGTTTCTATGGAAACGACAGGATTTTCTTTTGGGATACGAGTATCTCCTTTCCGATGCACTATTCCTTCTTTTCTGCATCCCTCGCTCCCTCACACTGGCGAATTAACACAGAAAATGCGTCGCCATGAATTACTATGTCTTCTATGACATCTCCTTCTAAATCGAGTAACGTTTCCATGGAAACGACAGGATTTTGTTTTGGGTTACGAGTATTTCCTTTGCGATGAACTATTCCTTCTTTTCTGCATCCCTCGCTCCCTCACACTGGCGAATTAACACAGAAATGGCGTCGCCATGAATTACTATGTCTTCTATGACATCTCTTTTTAAATCGAGTATTGTTTCTATGGAAACGACAGCATTTTCTTTTGGGATACGAGTATCTCCTTTCCGATGCACTATTCCTTCTTTTCTGCATCCCTCGCTCCCTCACACTGGCGAATTAACACAGAAATGGCGTCGCCATGAATTACTATGTCTTCTATGACATCTCCTTTTAAATAGAGTAACGTTTCTATGGAAACGACAGGATTTTCTTTTGGGATACGAGTATCTCCATTCCGATGCACTATCCCTTCTTTTCTGCATCCCTCGCTCCCTCACACTGGCGAATTAACACAGAAATTGCGTCGCCATGAATTACTATGTCTTCTATGACATCTCCTTTTGAATCGAGTAACGTTTTTATGGAAACGAGAGGTTTTTCTTTTCGGATACGAGTATCTCCTTTTCGATGCACTATTCCTTCTTTTCTGCATCCCTCGCTCCCTCACACTGGCGAATTAACACAGAATTTGCGTCCCCATAAATTACTATGTCTTCTATGACATCTCCTTTTAAATCGAGTAACGTTTCTATGGAAACAAGAGGATTTTCTTTTATGATACAAGTATCTCCTTTCCGATGCACTATTCCTTCTTTTCTGCATCCCTCGCTCCCTCACACTGGCGAATTAACACACAAATTGCGTCGTCATGAATTACTATGTCTTCTATGACATCTCCTTTTAAATCGAGTAACGTTTCTATGGAAACGACAGGATTTTCCTTTGGGATACGAGTATCTCCTTTCCAATGCACTATTCCTTCTTTTCTGCATCCCTCGCTCCCTCACACTGGCGAATTAACACAGAAATGGCGTCGCCATGAATTACTATGTCTTCTATGACATCTCCTTTTAAATCGAGTAACGTTACTATGGAAACGATAGGATTTTCTTTTGGGATACGAGTATCTCCTTTCCGATGCACTATTCCTTCTTTTGTGCATCCCTCGCTCCCTCACACTGGCGAATAACAACAGAAATGGCGTCGCCATGAATTACTATGTCTTCTATGACATGTCCTTTTAAATCGAGTAACGTTTCTATGGAAACGACAGGATTTTCGTTTGGGATACGAGTATCTCCTTTAGGATGCACTATTCCTTGTTTTCTGCATCCCTCGCTCCCTCACACGTGCGAATTAACACAGAGAATGAGTCGCCATGAATTACTATGTGTTCTATGACATCTCCTTTTAAATCGAGTAATGATTCTATGGAAACGATAGAATTTTCTTTTGGGATACGAGTATCTCCTTTCCGATGCACTATTCCTTCTTTTCTGCATCCCTCGCTCCCTCACACTGGCGAATTAACACAGAAATGGCGTCGCCATGAATTACTATATCTTCTATGACATTTCTTTTTAAATCGAGTAACGTTTCTATGGAAACGACCGGATTTTCTTTTGGGATACGAGTATCTCCTTTCCAATGCACTATTCCTTCTTTTCTGCATCCCTCGCTCCCTCACACTGGCGAATTAACACAGAAATGGCGTCGCCATGAATTACTATGTCTTCTATGACATGTCGTTTTAAATCGAGTAACGTTTCTATGGAAACGACAGGATTTTCTTTTGGGATACGAGTATCTCCTTTCCGATGCACTATTCCTTCTGTTCTGCATCCCTCGCTCCCTCACACTGGCGAATTAACACAGAAAATGCGTCGCCATGAATTACTATGTCTTCTATGACATCTCCTTTTAAATCGAGTAACGTTTCCATGGAAACGACAGGATTTTGTTTTGGGATACGAGTACCTCCTTAGCGATGCACTATTCCTTCTTTTCTGCATCCCTCGCTCCCTCACACTGGCGAATTAACACAGAAATGGCGTCGCCATGAATTACTATGTCTTCTATGACATCTCCTTTTAAATCGAGTAACGTTACTATGGAAACGATAGGATTTTCTTTTGGGATACTAGTATCTCCTTTCCGATGCACTATTCCTTCTTTTCTGCATCCCTCGCTCCCTCACACTGGCGAATAACAACAGAAATGGCGTCGCCATGAATTACTATGTCTTCTATGACATGTCCTTTTAAATCGAGTAACGTTTCTATGGAAACGACAGGATTTTCGTTTGGGATGCGAGTATCTCTTTTAGGATGCACTATTCCTTGTTTTCTGCATCCCTCGCTCCCTCACACGTGCGAATTAACACAGAAAATGAGTCGCCATGAATTACTATGTCTTCTATGACATCACCTTTTAAATCGAGTAATGATTCTATGGAAACGATAGAATTTTCTTTTGGGATACGAGTATCTCCTTTCCGATGCACTATTCCTTCTTTTCTGCATCCCTCGCTCCCTCACACTGGCGAATTAACACAGAAATGGCGTCGCCATGAATTACTATGTCTTCTATGACATCTCCTTCTAAATCGAGTAACGTTTCCATGGAAACGACAGGATTTTGTTTTGGGATACGAGTACCTCCTTAGCGATGCACTATTCCTTCTTTTCTGCATCCCTCGCTCCCTCACACTGGCGAATTAACACAGAAATGGCGTCGCCATGAATTACTATGTCTTCTATGACATCTCCTTTTAAATCGAGTAACGTTTCTATGGAAACGACAGTATTTTCTTTTCGGATACGAGTATCTCCTATCCGATGCACTATTCCTTCTTTTCTGCATCCCTCGCTCCCTCACACTGGCGAATTAACACAGAAATTGCGTCCCCATGAATTACTATGTCTTCTATGACATCTCCTTTTAAATCGAGTAACGTTTCTATGGAAACGACAGGATTTTCTTTTGGGATACGAGTAACTCCTTTCCGATGCACTATTCCTTCTTTTCTGCATCCCTCGCTCCCTCACACTGGCAAATTAACACAGAAATGGCGTCGCCATGAATACAATATCTTCTATGACATCTCCTTTTAAATCGAGTAACGTTTCTATGGAAACGACAGGATTTTCTTTTAGGATACGAGTATCTCCTTTCCGATGCACTATTCCTTCTTTTCTGTATCCCTCGCTCCCTCACACTGTCGAATTAACACAGAAATTGCGTCGCCATGAATTACTATGTCTTCTATGACATCTTCTTTTAAATCGAGTAACGTTTCTATGGAAACGACAGCATTTTCCTTTGGGATATGAGTATCTCTTTTCCGATGCACTATTCCTTCTTTTCTGCATCCCTCGCTCCCTCACACTGGCGAATTAACACAGAAAATGCGTCGCCATGATTTACTATGTCTTCTATGACATCTCCTTTTAAATCGAGTAACGTTTCTATGGAAACGATAGGATTTTCTTTTGGGATACGAGTACCTCATTTCCGATGCACTATTCCTTCTTTTCTGCATTCCTCGCTCCCTCGCACTGGCGAATTAACACAGAAAATGCGTCGCCATGAATTACTATGTCTTCTATAACATCTCCTTTTAAATCGAGTAACGTTTCTATGGAAACGACAGGATTTTCTTTTAGGATGCGAGTATATCCTTTCCGATGCACTTTTCCTTCTTTTCTGCATCCCTGGCGCCCTCACATTGGCGAATTAACACAGAAATGGCGTCGCCATGAATTACTATGTCTTCTATGACATCTACTTTTAAATCGAGTAACGTATCTATGGAAACGACAGGATTTTCCTTTGGGATACGAGTATCTCCTTTAGGATGCACTATTCCTTGTTTTCTGCATCCCTCGCTCCCTCACACTGGCGAATTAACACAGAAATGGCGTCGCCATGAATTACTATGTCTTCTATGACATCTCCTTTTCAAACGAGTAACGTTTCTATGGAAACGACAGGATTTTGTTTTCGGATACGAGTATCTCCTTTCCGATGCACTATTCCTTCTTTTCTGCATCCCTCGCTCCCTCTCACTGGCGAATTAACAGAAATGGCGTCGCCATGAATTACTATGTCTTCTATGACATCTCCTTTTAAATCGAGTAACGTTTATATGGAAACGATAGGATTGTTTTTTGGGATACGAGTATCTCCTTTCCGATGCACTATTCCTTCTTTTCTGCATCCCTCGCTCCCTCACACTAACGAATTAACACAGAAATGGCGTCGCCATGAATTACTATGTCTTCTATGACATCTCCTTTTAAATCGAGTAACGTTTCTATGGAAACGACAGGATTTTCTTTTGGGATACGAGTATCTCCTTTCCGATGCACTATTCCTTCTTTTCTGCATCCCTCGCTCCTTTACACTGGCGAATTAACACAGAAATGGCGTCGCCATGAATTACTATGTCTTCTATGACATCTCCTTTTAAATCGAGTAACGTTTCTATGGAAACGACAGGATTTTCTTTTGGGATACGAGTATCTCCTTTCCGATGCAGTATTTCTTCTTTTCTGCATCCCTCGCTCCCTCACACTGTCGAATTAACACAGAAATTGCGTCGCCTTGAATTATTATGTCTTCTATGACATCTCCTTTAAAATTGAGTAACGTTTCTATGGAAACGACAGCATTTTCTTTTGGGATATGAGTATCTCTTTTCCGATGCACTATTCCTAGCTTTCTGCATCCCTCGCTCCCTCACACTGGCGAATTAACACAGAAAATTCGTCGCCATGAAATACTATGTCTTCTATGACATCTCCTTTTAAATCGAGTAACGTTTATATGGAAACGATAGGATTTTCTTTTGGGATACGAGTACCTCCTTTCCGATGCACTAGTCCTTCTTTTCTGCATCCCTCGCTCCCTCACACTGGCGAATTAACACAGAAAATTCGTCGCCATGAATTACTATGTCTTCTATGACATCTCCTTTTAAATCGAGTAACCTTTTCCATGGAAACGATAGGATTTTCTTTTCGGATACGAGTATCCCCTTTCCGATGCACTATTCCTTCTTTTCTGCATCCCTCGCTCCCTCACACTGGCGAATTAACACAGAAATGGGCGTCGCCATGAATTACTATGTCTTCTATGACATCTCCTTTTCAATCGAGTAACGTTTCTATGGAAACGACAGGATTTTCTTTTCGGATACGAGTATCTCCATTCCGATGCACTATTCCTTCTTTTCTGCATCCCTCGCTCCCTCACACTGGCGAATTAACACACAAATTGCGTCGCCATGAAATACTATGACTTCTATGACATTTCCTTTTTAAATCGAGTAACTTTTCTATGGAAACGACAGGATTTTCTTTTGGGATACGAGTATCTCCTTTAGGATGCACTATTCCTTGTTTTCTGCATCCCTCGCTCCCTCACACTTTCGAATTAACAGCAAAAATTGCGTCGCCATGAATTACTATGTCTTCTATGACATCTCCTTTTAAATCGAGTAACGTTTGTATGGAAACGATAGGATTTTCTTTTGGGATACGAGTATCTCCTTTCAGTTGCACTATTCCTTCATTTCTGCATCCCTCGCTCCCTCACACTGGCGAATTAACACAGAAATTGCGTCGCCATGAATTACTATGTCTTCTATGACATCTCCTTTTAAATCGAGTAACGTTTCTATGCAAACGACAGGATTTTCTTTTGGGATACGAGTATCTCCTTTCCGATGCACTATTCCTTGTTTTCTGCATTCCTCGCTCCCTCACACTGGCGAATTAACACAGAAATGGGGTCGCCATGAATTACTATGTCTTCTAAGACATTTCCTTTTAAATCGAGTAACGTTTCTATGGAAACGACAGGATTTTCTTTTCGGATACGAGTATCTCCTTTCCGATGCACTATTCCTTCTTTTCTGCATCCCTCGCTCCCCTCACACTAACGAATTAACACAGAAATGGCGTCGCCATGAATTACTATGTCTTCTATGACATCTCCTTTTAAATCGAGTAACGTTTCTATGGAAACGACAGGATTTTCTTTTGGGATACGAGTATCTCCTTTCCGATGCACTATTCCTTCTTTTCTGCATCCCTCGCTCCTTTACACTGGCGAATTAACACAGAAATGGCGTCGCCATGAATTACTATGTCTTCTATGACATCTCCTTTTAAATCGAGTAACGTTTCTATGGAAACGACAGGATTTTCTTTTGGGATACGAGTATCTCCTTTCCGATGCAGTATTTCTTCTTTTCTGCATCCCTCGCTCCCTCACACTGTCGAATTAACACAGAAATTGCGTCGCCCTGAATTATTATGTCTTCTATGACATCTCCTTTAAAATTGAGTAACGTTTCTATGGAAACGACAGCATTTTCTTTTGGGATATGAGTATCTCTTTTCCGATGCACTATTCCTAGCTTTCTGCATCCCTCGCTCCCTCACACTGGCGAATTAACACAGAAAATTCGTCGCCATGAAATACTATGTCTTCTATGACATCTCCTTTTAAATCGAGTAACGTTTATATGGAAACGATAGGATTTTCTTTTGGGATACGAGTACCTCCTCTCCGATGCACTAGTCCTTCTTTTCTGCATCCTCGCTCCCTCACACTGGCGAATTAACACAGAAAATTCGTCGCCATGAATTACTATGTCTTCTATGACATCTCCTTTTAAATCGAGTAACCTTTTCTATGGAAACGATAGGATTTTCTTTTCGGATACGAGTATCTCCTTTCCGATGCACTATTCCTTCTTTTCTGCATCCCTCGCTCCCTCACACTGGCGAATTAACACAGAAATGGCGTCGCCATGAATTACTATGTCTTCTATGACATCTCCTTTTCAATCGAGTAACGTTTCTATGGAAACGACAGGATTTTCTTTTCGGATACGAGTATCTCCATTCCGATGCACTATTCCTTCTTTTCTGCATCCCTCGCTCCCTCACACTGGCGAATTAACACACAAATTGCGTCGCCATGAAATACTATGACTTCTATGACATTTCCTTTTAAATCGAGTAACTTTTCTATGGAAACGACAGGATTTTCTTTTGGGATACTAGTATCTCCTTTAGGATGCACTATTCCTTGTTTTCTGCATCCCTCGCTCCCTCACACTGGCGAATTAACACAAAAATTGCGTCGCCATGAAATACTATGTCTTCTATGACATCTCCTTTTAAATCGAGTAACGTTTATATGGAAACGATAGGATTTTCTTTTGGGATACGAGTACCTCCTTTCCGATGCACTAGTCCTTCTTTCCTGCATCCCTCGCTCCCTCACACTGGCGAATAACAACAGAAATGGCGTCGCCATGAATTACTATGTCTTCTATGACATGTCCTTTTAAATCGAGTAACGTTTCTATGGAAACGACAGGATTTTCGTTTGGGATACGAGTATCTCCTTTAGGATGCACTATTCCTTGTTTTCTGCATCCCTCGCTCCCTCACACGTGCGAATTAACACAGAAAATGAGTCGCCATGAATTACTATGTGTTCTATGACATCTCCTTTTAAATCGAGTAATGATTCTATGGAAACGATAGAATTTTCTTTTGGGATACGAGTATCTCCTTTCCGATGCACTATTCCTTCTTTTCTGCATCCCTCGCTCCCTCACACTGGCGAATTAACACAGAAATGGCGTCGCCATGAATTACTATATCTTCTATGACATTTCTTTTTAAATCGAGTAACGTTTCTATGGAAACGACCGGATTTTCTTTTGGGATACGAGTATCTCCTTTCCGATGCACTATTCCTTCTTTTCTGCATCCCTCGCTCCCTCACACTGGCGAATTAACACAGAAATGGCGTCGCCATGAATTACTATGTCTTCTATGACATCTCCTTCTAAATCGAGTAACGTTTCTATGGAAACGACAGGATTTTCTTTTGGGATACGAGTATCTCCTTTCCGATGCACTATTCCTTCTGTTCTGCATCCCTCGCTCCCTCACACTGGCGAATTAACACAGAAAATGCGTCGCCATGAATTACTATGTCTTCTATGACATCTCCTTTTAAATCGAGTAACGTTTCCATGGAAACGACAGGATTTTGTTTTGGGATACGAGTACCTCCTTAGCGATGCACTATTCCTTCTTTTCTGCATCCCTCGCTCCCTCACACTGGCGAATTAACACAGAAATGGCGTCGCCATGAATTACTATGTCTTCTATGACATCTCCTTTTAAATCGAGTAACGTTACTATGGAAACGATAGGATTTTCTTTTGGGATACTAGTATCTCCTTTCCGATGCACTATTCCTTCTTTTCTGCATCCCTCGCTCCCTCACACTGGCGAATAACAACAGAAATGGCGTCGCCATGAATTACTATGTCTTCTATGACATGTCCTTTTAAATCGAGTAACGTTTCTATGGAAACGACAGGATTTTCGTTTGGGATGCGAGTATCTCTTTTAGGATGCACTATTCCTTGTTTTCTGCATCCCTCGCTCCCTCACGCGTGCGAATTAACACAGAAAATGAGTCGCCATGAATTACTATGTCTTCTATGACATCACCTTTTAAATCGAGTAATGATTCTATGGAAACGATAGAATTTTCTTTTGGGATACGAGTATCTCCTTTCCGATGCACTATTCCTTCTTTTCTGCATCCCTCGCTCCCTCACACTGGCGAATTAACACAGAAATGCCCGTCGCCATGAATTACTATGTCTTCTATGACATCTCCTTCTAAATCGAGTAAACGTTTCCATGGAAACGACAGGATTTTCTTTTGGGATACGAGTATCTCCTTTCCGATGCACTATTCCTTCTTTTCTGCATCCCTAGCTCCCTCACACTGGCGAATTAGCGCAGAAATGGCGTCGCCATGAATTACTATGTCTTCTATGACATCTCCTTTTAAATCGAGTAATGTTTCTATGGAAACGATAGGATTTTTTTTTTGGGATACGAGTATCTCCTTTCCGATGCACTATTCCTTCTGTTCTGCATCCCTCGCTCCCTCACACTGGCGAATTAACACAGAAAATGCGTCGCCATGAATTACTATGTCTTCTAAGACATCTCCTTGTAAATCGAGTAACGTTTCTATGGAAACGACAGGATTTTTTTTTCGGCTACGAGTATCTCCTTTCCGATGCACTATTCCTTCTTTTCTGCATCCCTCGCTCCTTTACACTGGCGAATTAACACAGAAATGGCGTCGCCATGAATTACTATGTCTTCTATGACATCTCCTTTTAAATCGAGTAACGTTTCTATGGAAACGACAGTATTTTCTTTTCGGATACGAGTATCTCCTATCCGATGCACTATTCCTTCTTTTCTGCATCCCTCGCTCCCTCACACTGGCGAATTAACACAGAAATTGCGTCCCCATGAATTACTATGTCTTCTATGACATCTCCTTTTAAATCGAGTAACGTTTCTATGGAAACGACAGGATTTTTTTTTGGGATACGAGTAACTCCTTTCCGATGCACTATTCCTTCTTTTCTGCATCCCTCGCTCCCTCACACTGGCAAATTAACACAGAAATGGCGTCGCCATGAATACTATATCTTCTATGACATCTCCTTTTAAATCGAGTAACGTTTCTATGGAAACGACAGGATTTTCTTTTAGGATACGAGTATCTCCTTTCCGATGCACTATTCCTTCTTTTCTGTATCCCCTCGCTCCCTCACACTGTCGAATTAACACAGAAATTGCGTCGCCATGAATTACTATGTCTTCTATGACATCTTCTTTTAAATCGAGTAACGTTTCTATGGAAACGACAGCATTTTCCTTTGGGATATGAGTATCTCTTTTCCGATGCACTATTCCTTCTTTTCTGCATCCCTCGCTCCCTCACACTGGCGAATTAACACAGAAAATGCGTCGCCATGATTTACTATGTCTTCTATGACATCTCCTTTTAAATCGAGTAACGTTTCTATGGAAACGATAGGATTTTCTTTTGGGATACGAGTACCTCATTTCCGATGCACTATTCCTTCTTTTCTGCATCCCTCGCTCCCTCGCACCTGGCGAATTAACACAGAAAATGCGTCGCCATGAATTACTATGTCTTCTATGACATCTCCTTTTAAATCGAGTAACGTTTCTATGGAAACGAGAGGATTTTCTTTTAGGATGCGAGTATATCCTTTCGATGCACTTTTCCTTCTTTTCTGCATCCCTCGCGCCCTCACATTGGCGAATTAACACAGAAATGGCGTCGCCATGAATTACTATGTCTTCTATGACATCTACTTTTAAATCGAGTAACGTATCTATGGAAACGACAGGATTTTCCTTTGGGATACGAGTATCTCCTTTAGGATGCACTATTCCTTGTTTTCTGCATCCCTCGCTCCTCACACTGGCGAATTAACACAGAAATGGCGTCGCCATGAATTACTATGTCTTCTATGACATCTCCTTTTAAATCGAGTAACGTTTCTATGGAAACGACAGGATTTTGTTTTCGGATACGAGTATCTCCTTTCCGATGCACTATTCCTTTCTTTTCTGCATCCCTCGCTCCCTCTCACTGGCGAATTAACACAGAAATGGCGTCGCCATGAATTACTATGTCTTCTATGACATATCCTTTTAAATCGAGTAACGTTTATATGGAAACGATAGGATTGTTTTTTGGGATACGAGTATCTCCTTTCCGATGCACTATTCCTTCTTTTCTGCATCCCTCGCTCCCTCACACTAACGAATTAACACAGAAATGGCGTCGCCATGAATTACTATGTCTTCTATGACATCTCCTTTTAAATCGAGTAACGTTTCTATGGAAACGACAGGATTTTCTTTTGGGATACGAGTATCTCCTTTCCGATGCACTATTCCTTCTTTTCTGCATCCCTCGCTCCTTTACACTGGCGAATTAACACAGAAATGGCGTCGCCATGAATTACTATGTCTTCTATGACATCTCCTTTTAAATCGAGTAACGTTTCTATGGAAACGACAGGATTTTCTTTTGGGATACGAGTATCTCCTTTCCGATGCAGTATTTCTTCTTTTCTGCATCCCTCGCTCCCTCACACTGTCGAATTAACACAGAAATTGCGTCGCCTTGAATTATTATGTCTTCTATGACATCTCCTTTAAAATTGAGTAACGTTTCTATGGAAACGACAGCATTTTCTTTTGGGATATTAGTATCTCTTTTCCGATGCACTATTCCTAGCTTTCTGCATCCCTCGCTCCCTCACACTGGCGAATTAACACAGAAAATTCGTCGCCATGAAATACTATGTCTTCTATGACATCTCCTTTTAAATCGAGTAACGTTTATATGGAAACGATAGGATTTTCTTTTGGGATACGAGTACCTCCTTTCCGATGCACTAGTCCTTCTTTTCTGCATCCCTCGCTCCCTCACACTGGCGAATTAACACAGAAAATTCGTCGCCATGAATTACTATGTCTTCTATGACACCTCCTTTTAAATCGAGTAACCTTTTCTATGGAAACGATAGGATTTTCTTTTCGGATACGAGTATCTCCTTTCGATGCACTATTCCTTCTTTTCTGCATCCCTCGCTCCCTCACACTGGCGAATTAACACAGAAATGGCGTCGCCATGAATTACTATGTCTTCTATGACATCTCCTTTTCAATCGAGTAACGTTTCTATGGAAACGACAGGGATTTTTTTTCGGATACGAGTATCTCCATTCCGATGCACTATTCCTTCTTTTCTGCATCCCTCGCTCCCTCACACTGGCGAATTAACACACAAATTGCGTCGCCATGAAATACTATGACTTCTATGACATTTCCTTTTAAATCGAGTAACTTTTCTATGGAAACGACAGGATTTTCTTTTGGATACGAGTATCTCCTTTAGGATGCACTATTCCTTGTTTTCTGCATCCCTCGCTCCCTCACACTGGCGAATTAACACAAAAATTGCGTCGCCATGAATTACTATGTCTTCTATGACATCTCCTTTTAAATCGAGTAACGTTTGTATGGAAACGATAGGATTTTCTTTTGGGATACGAGTATCTCCTTTCAGTTGCACTATTCCTTCATTTCTGCATCCCTCGCTCCCTCACACTGGCGAATTAACACAGAAATTGCGTCGCATGAATTACTATGTCTTCTATGACATCTCCTTTTAAATCGAGTAACGTTTCTATGCAAACGACAGGATTTTCTTTTGGGATACGAGTATCTCCTTTCCGATGCACTATTCCTTGTTTTCTGCATCCCTCGCTCCCTCACACTGGCGAATTAACACAGAAATGGGGTCGCCATGAATTACTATGTCTTCTAAGACATTTCCTTTTAAATCGAGTAACGTTTCTATGGAAACGACAGGATTTTCTTTTCGGATACGAGTATCTCCTTTCCGATGCACTATTCCTTCTTTTCTGCATCCCTCGCTCCCTCACACTAACGAATTAACACAGAAATGGCGTCGCCATGAATTACTATGTCTTCTATGACATCTCCTTTTAAATCGAGTAACGTTTCTATGGAAACGACAGGATTTTCTTTTGGGATACGAGTATCTCCTTTCCGATGCACTATTCCTTCTTTTCTGCATCCCTCGCTCCTTTACACTGGCGAATTAACACAGAAATGGCGTCGCCATGAATTACTATGTCTTCTATGACATCTCCTTTTAAATCGAGTAACGTTTCTATGGAAACGACAGGATTTTCTTTTGGGATACGAGTATCTCCTTTCCGATGCAGTATTTCTTCTTTTCTGCATCCCTCGCTCCCTCACACTGTCGAATTAACACAGAAATTGCGTCGCCCTGAATTATTATGTCTTCTATGACATCTCCTTTAAAATTGAGTAACGTTTTCTATGGAAACGACAGCATTTTCTTTTGGGATATGAGTATCTCTTTTCCGATGCACTATTCCTAGCTTTCTGCATCCCTCGCTCCCTCACACTGGCGAATTAACACAGAAAATTCGTCGCCATGAAATACTATGTCTTCTATGACATCTCCTTTTAAATCGAGTAACGTTTATATGGAAACGATAGGATTTTCTTTTGGGATACGAGTACCTCCTTTCCGATGCACTAGTCCTTCTTTTCTGCATCCCTCGCTCCCTCACACTGGCGAATTAACACAGAAAATTCGTCGCCATGAATTACTATGTCTTCTATGACATCTCCTTTTAAATCGCGTAACCTTTTCTATGGAAACGATCGGATTTTCTTTTCGGATACGAGTATCTCCTTTCCGATGCACTATTCCTTCTTTTCTGCATCCCTCGCTCCCTCACACTGGCGAATTAACACAGAAATGGCGTCGCCATGAATTACTATGTCTTCTATGACATCTCCTTTTCAATCGAGTAACGT
The DNA here is from genome assembly GCF_021461385.2 of Schistocerca piceifrons. Classification (NCBI taxonomy): domain Eukaryota; kingdom Metazoa; phylum Arthropoda; class Insecta; order Orthoptera; family Acrididae; genus Schistocerca; species Schistocerca piceifrons. Next base: position 4,257 of record NW_025728972.1, on the reverse strand, counting down.
TTCTATGGAAACGACAGGATTTTCTTTTCGGATACGAGTATCTCCATTCCGATGCACTATTCCTTCTTTTCTGCATCCCTCGCTCCCTCACACTGGCGAATTAACACACAAATTGCGTCGCCATGAAATACTATGACTTCTATGACATTTCCTTTTAATCGAGTAACTTTTCTATGGAAACGACAGGATTTTCTTTTGGGATACGAGTATCTCCTTTAGGATGCACTATTCCTTGTTTTCTGCATCCCTCGCTCCCTCACACTGGCGAATTAACACAAAATTGCGTCGCCATGAATTACTATGTCTTCTATGACATCTCCTTTTAAATCGAGTAACGTTTGTATGGAAACGATAGGATTTTCTTTTGGGATACGAGTATCTCCTTTCAGTTGCACTATTCCTTCATTTCTGCATCCCTCGCTCCCTCACACTGGCGAATTAACACAGAAATTGCGTCGCCATGAATTACTATGTCTTCTATGACATCTCCTTTTAAATCGAGTAACGTTTCTATGCAAACGACAGGATTTTCTTTTGGGATACGAGTATCTCCTTTCCGATGCACTATTCCTTGTTTTCTGCATCCCTCGCTCCCTCACACTGGCGAATTAACACAGAAATGGCGTCGCCATGAATTACTATGTCTTCTAAGACATTTCCTTTTAAATCGAGTAACGTTTCTATGGAAACGACAGGATTTTCTTTTCGGATACGAGTATCTCCTTTCCGATGCACTATTCCTTCTTTTCTGCATCCCTCGCTCACTCACACTGGCGAATTAACACACAAATTGCGTCGCCATGAATTACTATGTCTTCTATGACATCTCCTTTTAAATCGAGTAACGTTTCTATGGAAACGACAGGATTTTCTTTGGAATACGAGTATCTCCTTTAGGATGCACTATTCCTTGTCTTCCTGCATCCCTCGCTCCCTCACACTGGCGAATTAACACAGAAATTGCGTCTCCATGAATTACTACGTCTTCTATGACATCTCCTTTTAAATCGAGTAACGTTTCTATGGAAACGATAGGATTTTCTTTTGGGATACGAGTGTCTCCTTTCCGATGCACTATTCCCTCTTTTTTGCATCCCTCGATCCCTCACACTGGCGAAGTAACACAGAAAATGCGTCGCCATGAATTACTATGTCTTCTATGACATCTCCATTTAAATCGTGTAACGTTTCTATGGAAACGATAGGATTTTCTTGTCGGATACGAGTATCTCCTTTCCGATGTACTATTCCTTCTTTTCTGCAACCCTCGCTCCCTCACACTGGCGAATTAACACAGGAAATCGCGTCGCCATGAATTACTATGTCTTCTATGACATCTCCTTTTAAATCGAGTAACGTTTCTATGGAAACGACAGGATTTTCTTTTCGGATACGAGTATCTCCTTTCCGATGCACTATTCTTCTTTTCTGCATCCCTCGCTCCCTCACACTGGCGAATTAACACACAAATTGCGTCGCCATGAACTGCTATGTTTTCTATAACATCTCCTTTTAAATCGAGTAACGTTTCTATGGAAACGACAGGATTTTCTTTTGGGATACGAGTATCTCCTTTCCGATGCACTATTCCTTCTTATCTGCATCCCTCGCTCCCTCACACTGGCGAATTAACACAGAAATGGCGTCGCATGAATTACTATGTCTTCTATGACATCTTCCTTTCAATCGAGTAACGTTTCTATGGAAACGACAGGATTTTCTTTTGGGCTACGAGTATCTCCTTTCCGATGCACTATCCCTTCTTTTTTGCATCCCTCGCTCCCTCACACTGGCGAATAACAACAAAAATGGCGTCGCCATGAATTACTATGTCTTCTATGACATTTCCTTTTAAATCGAGTAACGTTTCTATGGAAACGACAGGATTTTCTTTTGGGATACGAGTATCTCCTTTCCGATGCATTATTCCTTCTTTTCTGCATCCCTCGCTCCTTTACACTGGCGAATTAACACAGAAATGGCGTCGCCATAAATTACTATGTCTTCTATGACATCTCCTTTTAAATCGAGTAACGTTTCTATGGAAACGACAGGATTTTCTTTTCGGATACGAGTATCTCCTTTCCGATGCACTATTCCTTCTTTTCTGCATCCCTCGCTCCCTCACACTGGCGAATTAACACACAAATTGCGTCGCCATGAACTGCTATGTTTTCTATAACATCTCCTTTTAAATCGAGTAACGTTTCTATGGAAACGACAGGATTTTCTTTTGGGATACGAGTATCTCCTTTCCGATGCACTATTCCTTCTTATCTGCATCCCTCGCTCCCTCACACTGGCGAATTAACACAGAAATGGCGTCGCCATGAATTACTATGTCTTCTATGACATCTTCCTTTCAATCGAGTAACGTTTCTATGGAAACGACAGGATTTTCTTTTGGGCTACGAGTATCTCCTTTCCGATGCACTATTCCTTCTTTTCTGCATCCCTCGCTCCTTTACACTGGCGAATTAACACAGAAATGGCGTCGCCATGAATTACCTATGTCTTCTATGACATCTCCTTTTAAATCGAGTAACGTTTCTATGGAAACGACAGGATTTTCTTTTGGGATACGAGTATCTCCTTTCCGATGCAGTATTTCTTCTTTTCTGCATCCCTCGCTCCCTCACACTGTCGAATTAACACAGAAATTGCGTCGCCTTGAATTATTATGTCTTCTATGACATCTCCTTTAAAATTGAGTAACGTTTCTATGGAAACGACAGCATTTTCTTTTGGGATATGAGTATCTCTTTTCCGATGCACTATTCCTAGCTTTCTGCATCCCTCGCTCCCTCACACTGGCGAATTAACACAGAAAATTCGTCGCCATGAAATACTATGTCTTCTATGACATCTCCTTTTAAATCGAGTAACGTTTATATGGAAACGATAGGATTTTCTTTTGGGATACGAGTACCTCCTTTCCGATGCACTAGTCCTTCTTTTCAGCATCCCTCGCTCCCCTCACACTGGCGAATTAACACAGAAAATTCGTCGCCATGAATTACTATGTCTTCTATGACATCTCCTTTTAAATCGAGTAACCTTTTCTATGGAAACGATAGGATTTTCTTTTCGGATACGAGTATCTCCTTTCCGATGCACTATTCCTTCTTTTCTGCATCCCTCGCTCCCTCACACTGGCGAATTAACACAGAAATGGCGTCGCCATGATTTACTATGTCTTCTATGACATCTCCTTTTCAATCGAGTAAACGTTTCTATGGAAACGACAGGATTTTTTTTCGGATACGAAGTATCTCCATTCCGATGCACTATTCCTTCTTTTCTGCATCCTCGCTCCCTCACACTGGCGAATTAACACACAAATTGCGTCGCCATGAAATACTATGACTTCTATGACATTTCCTTTTAAATCGAGTAACTTTTCTATGGAAACGACAGGATTTTCTTTTGGGATACGAGTATCTCCTTTAGGATGCACTATTCCTTGTTTTCTGCATCCCTCGCTCCCCTCACACTGGCGAATTAACACAAAAATTGCGTCGCCATGAAATTACTATGTCTTCTATGACATCTCCTTTTAAATCGAGTAACGTTTGTATGGAAACGATAGGATTTTCTTTTGGGATACGAGTAATCTCCTTTCAGTTGCACTATTCCTTCATTTCTGCATCCCCTCGCTCCCTCACACTGGCGAATTAACACAGAAATTGCGTCGCCATGAATTACTATGTCTTCTATGACATCTCCTTTTAAATCGAGTAACGTTTCTATGCAAACGACAGGATTTTCTTTTGGGATACGAGTATCTCCTTTCCGATGCACTATTCCTTGTTTTCTGCATCCTCGCTCCCTCACACTGGCGAATTAACACAGAAATGGGGTCGCCATGAATTACTATGTCTTCTAAGACATTTCCTTTTAAATCGAGTAACGTTTCTATGGAAACGACAGGATTTTCTTTTCGGATACGAGTATCTCCTTTCCGATGCACTATTCCTTCTTTTCTGCATCCCTCGCTCCCTCACACTAACGAATTAACACAGAAATGGCGTCGCCATGAATTACTATGTCTTCTATGACATCTCCTTTTAAATCGAGTAACGTTTCTATGGAAACGACAGGATTTTCTTTTGGGATACGAGTATCTCCTTTCCGATGCACTATTCCTTCTTTTCTGCATCCCTCGCTCCTTTACACTGGCGAATTAACACAGAAATGGCGTCGCCATGAATTACTATGTCTTCTATGACATCTCCTTTTAAATCGAGTAACGTTTCT
>NW_025728971.1:0-65741 GCF_021461385.2 Schistocerca piceifrons | reverse complement strand
GTAACCTTTTCTATGGAAACGATCGGATTTTCTTTTCGGATACGAGTATCTCCTTTCCGATGCACTATTCCTTCTTTTCTGCATCCCTCGCTCCCTCACACTGGCGAATTAACACAGAAATGGCGTCGCCATGAATTACTATGTCTTCTATGACATCTCCTTTTCAATCGAGTAACGTTTCTATGGAAACGACAGGATTTTCTTTTCGGATACGAGTATCTCCATTCCGATGCACTATTCCTTCTTTTCTGCATCCCTCGCTCCCTCACACTGGCGAATTAACACACAAATTGCGTCGCCATGAAATTACTATGACTTCTATGACATTTCCTTTTAAATCGAGTAACTTTTCTATGGAAACGACAGGATTTTCTTTTGGGATACGAGTATCTCCTTTAGGATGCACTATTCCTTGTTTTCTGCATCCCTCGCTCCCTCACACTGGCGAATTAACACAAAATTGCGTCGCCATGAATTACTATGTCTTCTATGACATCTCCTTTTAAATCGAGTAACGTTTGTATGGAAACGATAGGATTTTCTTTTGGGATACGAGTATCTCCTTTCAGTTGCACTATTCCTTCAATTCTGCATCCCTCGCTCCCTCACACTGGCGAATTAACACAGAAATTGCGTCGCCATGAATTACTATGTCTTCTATGACATCTCCTTTTAAATCGAGTAACGTTTCTATGCAAACGACAGGATTTTCTTTTGGGATACGAGTATCTCCTTTCCGATGCACTATTCCTTGTTTTCTGCATCCCTCGCTCCCTCACACTGGCGAATTAACACAGAAAATGGCGTCGCCATGAATTACTATGTCTTCTAAGACATTTCCTTTTAAATCGAGTAACGTTTCTATGGAAACGACAGGATTTTCTTTTCGGATACGAGTATCTCCTTTCCGATGCACTATTCCTTCTTTTCTGCATCCCTCGCTCACTCACACTGGCGAATTAACACACAAATTGCGTCGCCATGAATTACTATGTCTTCTATGACATCTCCTTTTAAATCGAGTAACGTTTCTATGGAAACGACAGGATTTTCTTTTGGAATACGAGTATCTCCTTTAGGATGCACTATTCCTTGTCTTCTGCATCCCTCGCTCCCTCACACTGGCGAATTAACACAGAAATTGCGTCTCCATGAATTACTACGTCTTCTATGACATCTCCTTTTAAATCGAGTAACGTTTCTATGGAAACGATAGGATTTTCTTTTGGGATACGAGTGTCTCCTTTCCGATGCACTATTCCCTCTTTTTTGCATCCCTCGATCCCTCACACTGGCGAAGTAACACAGAAAATGCGTCGCCATGAATTACTATGTCTTCTATGACATCTCCATTTAAATCGTGTAACGTTTCTATGGAAACGATAGGATTTTCTTGTCGGATACGAGTATCTCCTTTCCGATGTACTATTCCTTCTTTTCTGCAACCCTCGCTCCCTCACACTGGCGAATTAACACAGAAATCGCGTCGCCATGAATTACTATGTCTTCTATGACATCTCCTTTTAAATCGAGTAACGTTTCTATGGAAACGACAGGATTTTCTTTTCGGATACGAGTATCTCCTTTCCGATGCACTATTCCTTCTTTTCTGCATCCCTCGCTCCCTCACACTGGCGAATTAACACACAAATTGCGTCGCCATGAACTGCTATGTTTTCTATAACATCTCCTTTTAAATCGAGTAACGTTTCTATGGAAACGACAGGATTTTCTTTTGGGATACGAGTATCTCCTTTCCGATGCACTATTCCTTCTTATCTGCATCCCTCGCTCCCTCACACTGGCGAATTAACACAGAAATGGCGTCGCCATGAATTACTATGTCTTCTATGACATCTTCCTTTCAATCGAGTAACGTTTCTATGGAAACGACAGGATTTTCTTTTGGGCTACGAGTATCTCCTTTCCGATGCACTATCCCTTCTTTTTTGCATCCCTCGCTCCCTCACACTGGCGAATAACAACAAAAATGGCGTCGCCATGAATTACTATGTCTTCTATGACATTTCCTTTTAAATCGAGTAACGTTTCTATGGAAACGACAGGATTTTCTTTTGGGATACGAGTATCTCCTTTCCGATGCATTATTCCTTCTTTTCTGCATCCCTCGCTCCTTTACACTGGCGAATTAACACAGAAATGGCGTCGCCATAAATTACTATGTCTTCTATGACATCTCCTTTTAAATCGAGTAACGTTTCTATGGAAACGACAGGATTTTCTTTTCGGATACGAGTATCTCCTTTCCGATGCACTATTCCTTCTTTTCTGCATCCCTCGCTCCCTCACACTGGCGAATTAACACACAAATTGCGTCGCCATGAACTGCTATGTTTTCTATAACATCTCCTTTTAAATCGAGTAACGTTTCTATGAAACGACAGGATTTTCTTTTGGGATACGAGTATCTCCTTCCGATGCACTATTCCTTCTTATCTGCATCCCTCGCTCCCTCACACTGGCGAATTAACACAGAAATGGCGTCGCCATGAATTACTATGTCTTCTATGACATCTTCCTTTCAATCGAGTAACGTTTCTATGGAAAACGACAGGATTTTCTTTTGGCTACGAGTATCTCCTTTCCGATGCACTATTCCTTCTTTTCTGCATCCCTCGCTCCTTTACACTGGCGAATTAACACAGAAATGGCGTCGCCATGAATTACTATGTCTTCTATGACATCTCCTTTTAAATCGAGTAACGTTTCTATGAAACGACAGGATTTTCTTTTGGGATACGAGTATCTCCTTTCCGATGCAGTATTTCTTCTTTTCTGCATCCCTCGCTCCCTCACACTGTCGAATTAACACAGAAATTGCGTCGCCTTGAATTATTATGTCTTCTATGACATCTCCTTTAAAATTGAGTAACGTTTCTATGGAAACGACAGCATTTTCTTTTGGGATATGAGTATCTCTTTTCCGATGCACTATTCCTAGCTTTCTGCATCCCTCGCTCCCTCACACTGGCGAATTAACACAGAAAATTCGTCGCCATGAAATACTATGTCTTCTATGACATCTCCTTTTAAATCGAGTAACGTTTATATGGAAACGATAGGATTTTCTTTTGGGATACGAGTACCTCCTTTCCGATGCACTAGTCCTTCTTTTCAGCATCCCTCGCTCCCTCACACTGGCGAATTAACACAGAAAATTCGTCGCCATGAATTACTATGTCTTCTATGACATCTCCTTTTAAATCGAGTAACCTTTTCTATGGAAACGATAGGATTTTCTTTTCGGATACGAGTATCTCCTTTCCGATGCACTATTCCTTCTTTTCTGCATCCCTCGCTCCCTCACACTGGCGAATTAACACAGAAATGGCGTCGCCATGATTTACTATGTCTTCTATGACATCTCCTTTTCAATCGAGTAACGTTTCTATGGAAACGACAGGATTTTTTTTCGGATACGAGTATCTCCATTCCGATGCACTATTCCTTCTTTTCTGCATCCCTCGCTCCCTCACACTGGCGAATTAACACACAAATTGCGTCGCCATGAAATACTATGACTTCTATGACATTTCCTTTTAAATCGAGTAACTTTTCTATGGAAACGACAGGATTTCTTTTGGGATACGAGTATCTCCTTTAGGATGCACTATTCCTTGTTTTCTGCATCCCTCGCTCCCTCACACTGGCGAATTAACACAAAAATTGCGTCGCCATGAATTACTATGTCTTCTATGACATCTCCTTTTAAATCGAGTAACGTTTGTATGGAAACGATAGGATTTTCTTTTGGGATACGAGTATCTCCTTTCAGTTGCACTATTCCTTCATTTCTGCATCCCTCGCTCCCTCACACTGGCGATTAACACAGAAATTGCGTCGCCATGAATTACTATGTCTTCTATGACATCTCCTTTTAAATCGAGTAACGTTTCTATGCAAACGACAGGATTTTCTTTTGGGATACGAGTATCTCCTTTCCGATGCACTATTCCTTGTTTTCTGCATCCCTCGCTCCCTCACACTGGCGAATTAACACAGAAATGGGGTCGCCATGAATTACTATGTCTTCTAAGACATTTCCTTTTAAATCGAGTAACGTTTCTATGGAAACGACAGGATTTTCTTTTCGGATACGAGTATCTCCTTTCCGATGCACTATTCCTTCTTTTCTGCATCCTCGCTCCCTCACACTAACGAATTAACACAGAAATGGCGTCGCCATGAATTACTATGTCTTCTATGACATCTCCTTTTAAATCGAGTAACGTTTCTATGGAAACGACAGGATTTTCTTTTGGGATACGAGTATCTCCTTTCCGATGCACTATTCCTTCTTTTCTGCATCCCTCGCTCCTTTACACTGGCGAATTAACACAGAAATGGCGTCGCCATGAATTACTATGTCTTCTATGACATCTCCTTTTAAATCGAGTAACGTTTCTATGGAAACGACAGGATGTTTCTTTTGGGATACGAGTATCTCCTTTCCGATGCAGTATTTCTTCTTTTCTGCATCCCTCGCTCCCTCACACTGTCGAATTAACACAGAAATTGCGTCGCCCTGAATTATTATGTCTTCTATGACATCTCCTTTAAATTGAGTAACGTTTCTATGGAAACGACAGCATTTTCTTTTGGGATATGAGTATCTCTTTTCCGATGCACTATTCCTAGCTTTCTGCATCCCTCGCTCCCTCACACTGGCGAATTAACACAGAAAATTCGTCGCCATGAAATACTATGTCTTCTATGACATCTCCTTTTAAATCGAGTAACGTTTATATGGAAACGATAGGATTTTCTTTTGGGATACGAGTACCTCCTTTCCGATGCACTAGTCCTTCTTTTCTGCATCCCTCGCTCCCTCACACTGGCGAATTAACACAGAAAATTCGTCGCCATGAATTACTATGTCTTCTATGACATCTCCTTTTAAATCGCGTAACCTTTTCTATGGAAACGATAGGATTTTCTTTTCGGATACGAGTATCTCCTTTCCGATGCACTATTCCTTCTTTTCTGCATCCCTCGCTCCCTCACACTGGCGAATTAACACAGAAATGGCGTCGCCATGAATTACTATGTCTTCTATGACATCTCCTCTTCAATCGAGTAACGTTTCTATGGAAACGACAGGATTTTCTTTTCGGATACGAGTATCTCCATTCCGATGCACTATTCCTTCTTTTCTGCATCCCTCGCTCCCTCACACTGGCGAATTAACACACAAATTGCGTCGCCATGAAATACTATGACTTCTATGACATTTCCTTTTAAATCGAGTAACTTTTCTATGGAAACGACAGGATTTTCTTTTGGGATACGAGTATCTCCTTTAGGATGCACTATTCCTTGTTTTCTGCATCCCTCGCTCCCTCACACTGGCGAATTACACAAAAATTGCGTCGCCATGAATTACTATGTCTTCTATGACATCTCCTTTTAAATCGAGTAACGTTTGTATGGAAACGATAGGATTTTCTTTTGGGATACGAGTATCTCCTTTCAGTTGCACTATTCCTTCATTTCTGCATCCCTCGCTCCCTCACACTGGCGAATTAACACAGAAATTGCGTCGCCATGAATTACTATGTCTTCTATGACATCTCCTTTTAAATCGAGTAACGTTTCTATGCAAACGACAGGATTTTCTTTTGGGATACGAGTATCTCCTTTCCGATGCACTATTCCTTGTTTTCTGCATCCCTCGCTCCCTCACACTGGCGAATTAACACAGAAATGGGGTCGCCATGAATTACTATGTCTTCTAAGACATTTCCTTTTAAATCGAGTAACGTTTCTATGGAAACGACAGGATTTTCTTTCGGATACGAGTATCTCCTTTCCGATGCACTATTCCTTCTTTTCTGCATCCCTCGCTCACTCACACTGGCGAATTAACACACAAATTGCGTCGCCATGAATTACTATGTCTTCTATGACATCTCCTTTTAAATCGAGTAACGTTTCTATGGAAACGACAGGATTTTCTTTTGGAATACGAGTATCTCCTTTAGGATGCACTATTCCTTGTCTTCTGCATCCCTCGCTCCCTCACACTGGCGAATTAACACAGAAATTGCGTCTCCATGAATTACTACGTCTTCTATGACATCTCCTTTTAAATCGAGTAACGTTCTATGGAAACGATAGGATTTTCTTTTCGGATACGAGTGTCTCCTTTCGATGCACTATTCCCTCTTTTCTGCATCCCTCGATCCCTCACACTGGCGAAGTAACACAGAAAATGCGTCGCCATGAATTACTATGTCTTCTATGACATCTCCATTTAAATCGTGTAACGTTTCTATGGAAACGATAGGATTTTCTTGTCGGATACGAGTATCTCCTTTCCGATGTACTATTCCTTCTTTTCTGCATCCCTCGCTCCTCACACTGGCGAATTAACACAGAAATCGCGTCGCCATGAATTACTATGTCTTCTATGACATCTCCTTTTAAATCGAGTAACGTTTCTATGGAAACGACAGGATTTTCTTTTCGGATACGAGTATCTCCTTTCCGATGCACTATTCCTTCTTTCTGCATCCCTCGCTCCCTCACACTGGCGAATTAACACACAAATTGCGTCGCCATGAACTGCTATGTTTTCTATAACATCTCCTTTTAAATCGAGTAACGTTTCTATGGAAACGACAGGATTTTCTTTTGGGATACGAGTATCTCCTTTCCGATGCACTATTCCTTCTTATCTGCATCCCTCGCTCCCTCACACTGGCGAATTAACAAAGAAATGGCGTCGCCATGAATTACTATGTCTTCTATGACATCTTCCTTTCAATCGAGTAACGTTTCTATGGAAACGACAGGATTTTCTTTTGGGCTACGAGTATCTCCTTTCCGATGCACTATCCCTTCTTTTTTGCATCCCTCGCTCCCTCACACTGGCGAATAACAACAAAAATGGCGTCGCCATGAATTACTATGTCTTCTATGACATTTCCTTTTAAATCGAGTAACGTTTCTATGGAAACGACAGGATTTTCTTTTGGGATACGAGTATCTCCTTTCCGATGCATTATTCCTTCTTTTCTGCATCCCTCGCTCCTTTACACTGGCGAATTAACACAGAAATGGCGTCGCCATAAATTACTATGTCTTCTACGACATCTCCTTTTAAATCGAGTAACGTTTCCATGGAAACGAAAGGATTTTGTTTTGGGATACGAGTATCTCCTTTGCGGTGCACTATTCCTTCTTCTCTGCATCCCCCGCTACCTCACACTGGCGAATTAACACAGAAATGGCGTCGCCATGAATTACTATGTCTTCTATGACATCTCCTTTTAAATCGAGTAACGTTTCTATGGAAACGACAGGATTTTCTTTTGGGATACGAGTATCCGCTTTTCGATGCACTATTCCTTCTTTTCTGCATCCTTCGCTCCCTCACACTGGCGAATTAACACAGAAATGGCGTCGCCATGAATTACTATGTCCTCTATGACATCTCCTTTTAAATCGAGTAACGTTTCAATGGAAACGACAGGATTTTCTTTTGGGATACGAGTATCTCCTTTTCGATGCACTATTCCTTCTTTTCTGCATCCCTCGCTCCGTCACACTGGCGAATTAACACAGAAATGGCGTCGCCATGAATTACTATGTCTTCTATGACATCTCCTTTTAAATCGAGTAACGTTTCTATGGAAACGACAGGATTTTATTTTGGGATACGAGTATCTCCTTTAGGATCCACTATTCCTTGTTTTCCGCATCCCTCTCTCCCTCACACTGGCGAATTAACACAGAAAATGCGTCGCCATGATATACTATGTCTTCTATGACATCTCCTTTTAAATCGAGTAACGTTTCTATGGAAATGTCAGGATTTTCTTTTGGGATACTAGTATCTCCTTTCCGATGCACTATTCCTTCTTTTCTGCATCCCTCGCTCCCTCACACTGGCGAATTAACACAGACATTGCGTCGCCATGAATTACTATGTCTTCTATGACATCCCATTTTAAATCGAGTAGCGTTTCTATGGAAACGACAGGATTTTCTTTTGGGATACGAGTATCTCCTTGCCGATGCACTATTCCTTCTTTTCTGCATCCCTCGCTCCCTCACACTGGCGAATTAACACAGAAATGGCGTCGCCATGAATTACTATATCTTCTATGACATCCCCTTTTAAATCGAGTAACGTTTCTATGGAAACGACAGGATTTTCTTTGGGTTACGAGTATCTCCTTTCCGATGCACTATTTCTTCTTTTCTGCATCCCTCGCTCCCTCACATTGGCGAATTAACACAGACATTGCGTCGCATGAATTACTATGTCTTCTATGACATCTCCTTTTAAATCGGGTAACGTCTCTATGGAAACGACAGGATTTTCTTTTGGGATACGAGTATCTCATTCCCGATGCACTATTCCTTCTTTTCTGCATCCCTCGCTCCCTCACACTGGCGAATTAACACAGAAATGGCGTCGACATGAATTACTATGTTTTCTATGACATCTCCTTTTAAATCGAGTAACGTTTCTATGGAAAGACAGGATTTTCTTTTATGATACGAGTATCTCCTTTCCGATGCACTATTCCTTCTTTTCTGCATCCCTCGCTCCTTTACACTGGCGAATTAACACAGAAATGGCGTCCCCATAAATTACTATGTCTTCTACGACATCTCCTTTTAAATCGAGTAACGTTTCATGGAAACGAAAGGATTTTGTTTTGGGATACGAGTATCTCCTTTGCGATGCACTATTCCTTCTTCTCTGCATCCCCCGCTCCCTCACACTGGCGAATTAACACAGAAATGGCGTCGCCATGAATTACTATGTCTTCTATGACATCTCCTTTTAAATCGAGTAACGTTTCTATGGAAACGACAGGATTTTCTTTTGGGATACGAGTATCTCCTTTTCGATGCACTATTCCTTCTTTTCTGCATCCCTCGCTCCGTCACACTGGCGAATTAACACAGAAATGGCGTCGCCATGAATTACTATGTCTTCTATGACATCTCCTTTTAAATCGAGTAACATTTCTATGTAAACGACAGGATTTTCTTTTGGGATACGAGTATCTCCTTTCGATGCACTATTCCTTCTTTTCTGCATCAATCGCTCCCTCACACTGGCGAATTAACACAGAAATGGCGTCGCCATGAATTACTATGTCTTCTATGACATCTCCTTTTAAATCGAGTAACGTTTCTATGGAAACGACATTATTTTCCTTTGGGATACGAATATCCCATTTCCGATGCACTATTCCTTCTTTTCTGCATCCCTCGCTCCCTCACACTGGCGAATTAACACAGAAATCGCGTCGCCATGAATTACTATGTCTTCTATGACATCTCCTTTTAAATCGAGTAACGTTTCTATGGAAACGACAGGATTTTCTTTTCGGATACGAGTATCTCCTTTCCGATGCACTATTCCTTCTTTTCTGCATCCCTCGCTCCCTCACACTGGCGAATTAACACACAAATTGCGTCGCCATGAACTGCTATGTTTTCTATTGACATCTCCTTTTAAATCGAGTAACGTTTCTATGGAAACGACAGGATTTTCTTTGGGATACGACTATCTCCTTTCCGATGCACTATTCCTTCTTATCTGCATCCCTCGCTCCCTCACACTGGCGAATTAACACAGAAATGGCGTCGCCATTAATTACTATGTCTTCTATGACATCTTCCTTTCAATCGAGTAACGTTTCTATGGGAAACGACAGGATTTTCTTTGGGCTACGAGTATCTCCTTTCCGATGCACTATCCCTTCTTTTTTGCATCCCTCGCTCCCTCACACTGGCGAATAACAACAGAAATGGCGTCGCCATGAATTACTATGTCTTCTATGACATGTCCTTTTAAATCGAGTAACGTTTCTATGGAAACGACAGGATTTTATTTTGGGATACCAGTATCTCCTTTAGGATCCACTATTCCTTGTTTTCTGCATCCCTCGCTCGCTCACACTGGCGAATTAACACAGAAAATGCGCCGCCATGAATTACTATGTCTTCTATGACATCTCCTTTTTAATCGAGTAACGTTTCTATCGAAACGACAGGATTTTCTTTTGGGGTACTAGTATCTCCTTTCCGATGCACTATTCCTTCTTTTCTGCATCCCTCGCTCCCTCACACTGGCAAATTAACACAGACATTGCTTCGCCATGAATTACTATGTCTTCTATGACATCTCCTTTTAAATCGAGTAACGTTTCTATGGAAACGACAGGATTTTATTTCAGTATACGAGTATCTCCTTTAGGATCCACTATTCCTTGTTTTCTGCATCCCTCGCTCGCTCACACTGGCGAATTAACACAGACATTGCGTCGCCATCAATTACTATGTCTTCTATGACATCTCCTTTTAAATCGAGTAACATTTCTATGGAAACGACAGGATTTTCTTTTGGGATACGAGTATCTCCTTACCGATGCACTATTCCTTCTTTTCTGCATCCCTCGCTCCCTCACACTGGCGAATTAACACAGAATTGGCGTCGCCATGAATTACTATGTCTTCTATGACATCCCCTTTTAAATCGAGTAACGTTTCTATGGAAACGACAGGATTTTCTTTTGGGATACGAGTATCTCCTTTCCGATGCACTATTCCTTCTTTTCTGCATCCCTCGCTCACTCACATTGGCGAATTAACACGGACATTGCGTCGCCATGAAGTACTATGTCTTCTATGACATCTCCTTTTAAATCGAGTAACGTTTCTATGGAAACGACAGGATTTTCTTTTGGGATACGAGTATCTCCTTTCCGATGCATTATTCCTTCTTTTCTGCATCCCTCGCTCCTTTACACTGGCGAATTAACACAGAAATGGCGTCGCCATGAATTACTATGTCTTCTATGACATGTCCTTTTAAATCGAGTAACGTTTCTATGGAAACGACAGGATTTTATTTTGGGATACCAGTATCTCCTTTAGGATCCACTATTCCTTGTTTTCTGCATCCCTCGCTCGCTCACACTGGCGAATTAACACAGAAAATGCGCCGCCATGAATTACTATGTCTTCTATGACATCTCCTTTTAAATCAAATAACGTTTCTATCGAAACGACAGGATTTTCTTTTGGGATACTAGTATCTCCTTTCCGATGCACTATTCCTTCTTTTCTGCATCCCTCGCTCCCTCACACTGGCAAATTAACACAGACATTGCTTCGCCATGATTACTATGTCTTCTATGACATCTCCTTTTAAATCGAGTAACGTTTCTATGGAAACGACAGGATTTTATTTCAGTATACGAGTATCTCCTTTAGGATCCACTATTCCTTGTGTTCTGCATCCCTCGCTCGCTCACACTGGCGAATTAACACAGACATTGCGTCGCCATCAATTACTATGTCTTCTATGACATCTCCTTTTAAATCGAGTAACATTTCTAAGGAAACGACAGGATTTTCTTTTGGGATACGAGTATCTCCTTACCGATGCACTATTCCTTCTTTTCTGCATCCCTCGCTCCCTCACACTGGCGAATTAACACAGAAATTGCGTCCCCATGAATTACTATGTCTTCTATGACATCTCCTTTTAAATCGAGTAACGTTTCTATGGAAACGACAGATTTCTTTTGGGATACGAGTAACTCCTTTCCGATGCACTATTCCTTCTTTTCTGCATCCATCGCTCCCTCACACTGCCAAATTAACACAGAAATGGCGTCGCCATGAATACTATATCTTCTATGACATCTCCTTTTAAATCGAGTAACGTTTCTATGGAAACGACAGGATTTTCTTTTAGGATACGAGTATCTCCTTTCCGATGCACTATTCCTTCTTTTCTGTATCCCTCGCTCCCTCACACTGTCGAATTAACACAGAAATTGCGTCGCCATGAGTTACTATGTCTTCTATGACATCTCCTTTTAAATCGAGTAACGTTTCTATGGGAAACGACAGCATTTTCCTTTGGGATATGAGTATCTCTTTTCCGATGCACTATTCCTTCTTTTCTGCATCCTCGCTCCCTCACACTGCGAATTAACACAGAAAATGCGTCGCCATGATTTACTATGTCTTCTATGACATCTCCTTTTAAATCGAGTAACGTTTCTATGAAACGACAGGATTTTCTTTTGGGATACGAGTACCTCATTTCCGATGCACTATTCCTTCTTTTCTGCATCCCTCGCTCCCTCGCACTGGCGAATTAACACAGAAAATGCGTCGCCATGAATTACTATGCCTTTTATGACATCTCCTTTTAAATCGAGTAACGTTTCTATGGAATCGATAGGATTTTCTTTTCGGATACGAGTATCTCCTTTCCGATGCACTCTTCCTTCTTTTCTACATCCATCGCTCCCTCACACTGGCGAATTAACACAGAAATGGCGCCGCCATGAATTACTATGTCTTCTATGACATCTCCTTTTAAATCGAGTAACCTTTCTATGGAAACGACAGGATTTTCTTTTAGGATGCGAGTATATCCTTTCCGATGCACTTTTCCTTCTTTTTCTGCATCCCTCGCGCCCTCACATTGGCGAATTAACACAGAAATGGCGTCGCCATGAATTACTATGTCTTCTATGACATCTACTTTTAAATCGAGTAACGTATCTATGGAAACGACAGGATTTTCCTTTGGGATACGAGTATCTCCTTTAGGATGCACTATTCCTTGTTTTCTGCATCCCTCGCTCCCTCACACTGGCGAATTAACACAGAAATGGCGTCGCCATGAATTACTATGTCTTCTATGACATCTCCTTTTCAATCGAGTAACGTTTCTATGGAAACGACAGGATTTTGTTTTCGGATACGAGTATCTCCTTTCCGATGCACTATTCCTTCCTTTCTGCATCCCTCGCTCCCTCTCACTGGCGAATTAACACAGAAATGGCGTCGCCATGAATTACTATGTCTTCTATGACATCTCCTTTTAAATCGAGTAACGTTTATATGGAAACGATAGGATTGTTTTTTTGGGATACGAGTATCTCCTTTCCGATGCACTATTCCTTCTTTTCTGCATCCCTCGCTCCCTCACACTAACGAATTAACACAGAAATGGCGTCGCCATGAATTACTATGTCTTCTATGACATCTCCTTTTAAATCGAGTAACGTTTCTATGGAAACGACAGGATTTTCTTTTGGGATACGAGTATCTCCTTTCCGATGCACTATTCCTTCTTTTCTGCATCCCTCGCTCCTTTACACTGGCGAATTAACACAGAAATGGCGTCGCCATGAATTACTATGTCTTCTATGACATCTCCTTTTAAATCGAGTAACGTTTCTATGGAAACGACAGGATTTTCTTTTGGGATACGAGTATCTCCTTTCCGATGCAGTATTTCTTCTTTTCTGCATCCCTCGCTCCCTCACACTGTCGAATTAACACTGAAATTGCGTCGCCTTGAATTATTATGTCTTCTATGACATCTCCTTTAAAATTGAGTAACGTTTCTATGGAAACGACAGCATTTTCTTTTGGGATATGAGTATCTCTTTTCCGATGCACTATTCTAGATTTCTGCATCCCTCGCTCCCTCACACTGGCGAATTAACACAGAAAATTCGTCGCCATGAAATACTATGTCTTCTATGACATCTCCTTTTAAATCGAGTAACGTTTATATGGAAACGATAGGATTTTCTTTTGGGATACGAGTACCTCCTTTCCGATGCACTAGTCCTTCTTTTCTGCATCCCTCGCTCCCTCACACTGGCAAATTAACACAGAAAATTCGTCGCCATGAATTACTATGTCTTCTATGACATCTCCTTTTAAATCGAGTAACCTTTTCTATGGAAACGATAGGATTTTCTTTTCGGATACGAGTATCTCCTTTCCGATGCACTATTCCCTCTTTTCTGCATCCCTCGATCCCTCACACTGGCGAAGTAACACAGAAAATGCGTCGCCATGAATTACTATGTCTTCTATGACATCTCCATTTAAATCGTGTAACGTTTCTATGGAAACGATAGGATTTTCTTGTCGGATACGAGTATCTCCTTTCCGATGTACTATTCCTTCTTTTCTGCATCCCTCGCTCCCTCACACTGGCGAATTAACACAGAAATCGCGTCGCCATGAATTACTATGTCTTCTATGACATCTCCTTTTAAATCGAGTAAACGTTTCTATGGAAACGACAGGATTTTCTTTTCGGATACGAGTATCTCCTTTCCGATGCACTATTCCTTTTTTTCTGCATCCCTCGCTCCCTCACACTGGCGAATTAACACACAAATTGCGTCGCCATGAACTGCTATGTTTTCTATGACATCTCCTTTTAAATCGAGTAACGTTTCTATGGAAACGACAGGATTTTTCTTTTGGGATACGAGTATCTCCTTTCCGATGCACTATTCCTTCTTATCTGCATCCCTCGCTCCCTCACACTGGCGAATTAACACAGAAATGGCGTCGCCTATGAATTACTATGTCTTCTATGACATCTTCCTTTCAATCGAGTAACGTTTCTATGGAAACGACAGGATTTTCTTTGGGCTACGAGTATCTCCTTTCCGATGCACTATCCCTTCTTTTTTGCATCCCTCGCTCCCTCACACTGGCGAATAACAACAGAAATGGCGTACGCCATGAGTTACTATGTCTTCTATGACATGTCCTTTTAAATCGAGTAACGTTTCTATGGAAACGACAGGATTTTATTTTGGGATACCAGTATCTCCTTTAGGATCCACTATTCCTTGTTTTCTGCATCCCTCGCTCGCTCACACTGGCGAATTAACACAGAAAATGCGCCGCCATGAATTACTACGTCTTCTATGACATCTCCTTTTAAATCGAGTAACGTTTCTATCGAAACGACAGGATTTTCTTTTGGGATACTAGTATCTCCTTTCCGATGCACTATTCCTTCTTTTCTGCATCCTCGCTCCCCTCACACTGGCAAATTAACACAGGACATTGCTTCGCCATGAATTACTATGTCTTCTATGACATCTCCTTTTAAATCGATTAACGTTTCTATGGAAACGACAGGATTTTATTTCAGTATACGAGTATCTCCTTTAGGATCCACTATTCCTTGTTTTCTGCATCCCTCGCTCGCTCACACTGGCGAATTAACACAGACATTGCGTCGCCATCAATTACTATGTCTTCTCTGACATCTCCTTTTTAAATCGAGTAACAGTTTCTATGGAAACGACAGGATTTCTTTTGGGATACGAGTATCTCCTTACCGATGCACTATTCCTTCTTTTCTGCATCCTCGCTCCCTCACACTGGCGAATTAACACAGAATTGGCGTCGCCATGAATTACTATGTCTTCTATGACATCCCCTTTTAAATCGAGTAACGTTTCTATGGAAACGACAGGATTTTCTTTTGGGATACGAGTATCTCCTTTCCGATGCACTATTCCTTCTTTTCTGCATCCTCGCTCACTCACATTGGCGAATTAACACGGACATTGCGTCGCCATGAAGTACTATGTCTTCTATGACATCTCCTTTTAAATCGAGTAACGTTCCTATGGAAACGACAGGATTTTCTTTTGGGATACGAGTATCTCCTTTCCGATGCATTATTCCTTCTTTTCTGCATCTCTCGCTCCTTTACACTGGCGAATTAACACAGAAATGGCGTCGCCATAAATTACTATGTCTTCTACGACATCTCCTTTTAAATCGAGTAACGTTTCCATGGAAACGAAAGGATTTTGTTTTGGGATACGAGTATCTCCTTTGCGGTGCACTATTCCTTCTTCTCTCTATCCCCCGCTACCTCACACTGGCGAATTAACACAGAAATGGCGTCGCCATGAATTACTATGTCTTCTATGACATCTCCTTTTAAATCGAGTAACGTTTCTATGAAACGACAAAATTTTCTTTTGGGATACGAGTATCCGCTTTTCGATGCACTATTCCTTCTTTTCTGCATCCCTTCGCTCCCTCACACTGGCGAATTAACACAGAAATGGCGTCGCCATGAATTACTATGTCTTCTATGACATATCCTTTTAAATCGAGTACATTTCTATGTAAACGACAGGATTTTCTTTTGGGATACGAGTATCTCCTTTCCGATGCACTATTCCTTCTTTCCTGCATCCCTCGCTCCCTCACACTGGCGAATTAACACAGAAATGGCGTCGCCATGAATTACTATGTCTTCTATGACATCCCCTTTTAAATCGAGTAACGTTTCTACGGAAACGAAAGGATTTTCTTTTGGGATACGAGTATCTCATTCCCGATGCACTATTCCTTCTTTTCTGCATCCCTCGCTCCCTCACACTGGCGAATTAACACAGAAAATGCGTCGCCATGAATTACCATGTCTTCTATGACATCTCCTTTTAAATCGAGCAACGTTTCTGTGGAAACGACAGGATTTTCTATTGGGATACTAGTATCTCCTTCCCGATGCACTATTCCTTCTTTTCTGCATCCCTGGCTCCCTCACACTTGCGAATTAACACAGACATAGCGTCGCCGTGAATTACTATGTCTTCTATGACATCTCCTTTTCAATCGAGTACCGTTTCTATGGAAACGACAGGATTTTATTTTGGGATACGAGTATCTCCTTTAGGATCCACTATTCCTTGTTTTCCGCATCCCTCTCTCCCTCACACTGGCGAATTAACACAGAAAATGCGTCGCCATGAGTTACTATGTCTTCTATGACATCTCCTTTTAAATCGAGTAACGTTTCTATGGAAATGTCAGGATTTTCTTTTGGGATACTAGTATCTCCTTTCCGATGCACTATTCCTTCTTTTCTGCATCCCTCGCTCCCTCACACTGGCGAATTAACACAGACATTGCGTCGCCATGAATTACTATGTCTTCTATGACATCCCATTTTAAATCGAGTAGCGTTTCTATGGAAACGACAGGATTTTCTTTTGGGATACGAGTATCTCCTTGCCGATGCACTATTCCTTCTTTTCTGCATCCCTCGCTCCCTCACACTGGCGAATTAACACAGAAATGGCGTCGCCATGAATTACTATATCTTCTATGACATCCCCTTTTAAATCGAGTAACGTTTCTATGGAAACGACAGGATTTTCTTTTGGGATACGAGTATCTCCTTTCCGATGCACTATTTCTTCTTTTCTGCATCCCTCGCTCCCTCACATTGGCGAATTAACACAGACATTGCGTCGCCATGAATTACTATGTCTTCTATGACATCTCCTTTTAAATCGGGTAACGTCTCTATGGAAACGACAGGATTTTCTTTTGGGATACGAGTATCTCATTCCCGATGCACTATTCCTTCTTTTCTGCATCCCTCGCTCCCTCACACTGGCGAATTAACACAGAAATGGCGTCGACATGAATTACTATGTTTTCTATGACATCTCCTTTTAAATCGAGTAACGTTTCTATGGAAACGACAGGATTTTCTTTTTATGATACGAGTATCTCCTTTCCGATGCACTATTCCTTCTTTTCTGCATCCCTCGCTCCTTTACACTGGCGAATTAACACAGAAATGGCGTCCCCATAAATTACTATGTCTTCTACGACATCTCCTTTTAAATCGAGTAACGTTTCCATGGAAACGAAAGGATTTTGTTTTGGGATACGAGTATCTCCTTTGCGATGCACTATTCCTTCTTCTCTGCATCCCCCGCTCCCTCACACTGGCGAATTAACACAGAAATGGCGTCGCCATGAATTACTATGTGTTCTATGACATCTCCTTTTAAATCGAGTAACGTTTCTATGGAAACGACAGGATTATCTTTTGGGATACGTGTATCTCCTTTTCGATGCACTATTCCTTCTTTTCTGCATCCCTCGCTCCGTCACACTGGCGAATTAACTCAGAAATGGCGTCGCCATGAATTACTATGTCTTCTATGACATCTCCTTTTAAATCGAGTAACATTTCTATGTAAACGACAGGATTTTCTTTTGGGATACGAGTATCTCCTTTCCGATGCACTATTCCTTCTTTTCAGCATCAATCGCTCCCTCACACTGGCGAATTAACACAGAAATGGCGTCGCCATGAATTACTATGTCTTCTATGACATCTCCTTTTAAATCGAGTAACGTTTCTATGGAAACGACAGGATTTTCTTTTGGGATACGAGTATCGCATTTCCGATGCACTATTCCTTCTTTTCTGCATCCCTCGCTCCCTCACACTGGCGAATTAACACAGAAATCGCGTCGCCATGAATTACTATGTCTTCTATGACATCTCCTTTTAAATCGAGTAACGTTTCTATGGAAACGACAGGATTTTCTTTTCGGATAGGAGTATCTCCTTTCCGATGCACTATTCCTTCTTTTCTGCATCCCTCGCTCCCTCACACTGGCGAATTAACACACAAATTGCGTCGCCATGAACTGCTATGTTTTCTATGACATCTCCTTTTAAATCGAGTAACGTTTCTATGGAAACGACAGGATTTTCTTTTGGGATACGAGTATCTCCTTTCCGATGCACTATTCCTTCTTATCTGCATCCCTCGCTCCCTCGCACTGGCGAATTAACACAGAAATGGCGTCGCCATGAATTACTATGTCTTCTATGACATCTTCCTTTCAATCGAGTAACGTTTCTATGGAAACGACAGGATTTTCTTTTGGGCTACGAGTATCTCCTTTCCGATGCACTATCCCTTCTTTTTTGCATCCCTCGCTCCCTCACACAGGCGAATAACAACAGAAATGGCGTCGCCATGAATTACTATGTCTTCTATGACATGTCCTTTTAAATCGAGTAACGTTTCTATGGAAACGACAGGATTTTATTTTGGGATACCAGTATCTCCTTTAGGATCCACTATTCCTTGTTTTCTGCATCCCTCGCTCGCTCACACTGGCGAATTAACACAGAAAATGCGCCGCCATGAATTACTATGTCTTCTATGACATCTCCTTTTAAATCGAGTAACGTTTCTATCGAAACGACAGGATTTTCTTTTGGGATACTAGTATCTCCTTTCCGATGCACTATTCCTTCTTTTCTGCATCCCTCGCTCCCTCACACTGGCAAATTAACACAGACATTGCTTCGCCATGAATTACTATGTCTTCTATGACATCTCCTTTTAAATCGAGTAACGTTTCTATGGAAACGACAGGATTTTATTTCAGTA
Source organism: Schistocerca piceifrons (assembly GCF_021461385.2). Lineage (NCBI taxonomy): Eukaryota > Metazoa > Arthropoda > Insecta > Orthoptera > Acrididae > Schistocerca > Schistocerca piceifrons. The sequence continues at coordinate 46,677 of NW_025728971.1, read as the reverse complement.
TACGAGTATCTCCTTTAGGATCCACTATTCCTTGTTTTCTGCATCCCTCGCTCGCTCACACTGGCGAATTAACACAGACATTGCGTCGCCATCAATTACTATGTCTTCTATGACATCTCCTTTTAAATCGAGTAACATTTCTATGGAAACGACAAGATTTTCTTTTGGGATACGAGTATCTCCTTACCGATGCACTATTCCTTCTTTTCTGCATCCCTCGCTCCCTCACACTGGCGAATTAACACAGAATTGGCGTCGCCATGAATTACTATGTCTTCTATGACATCCCCTTTTAAATCGAGTAACGTTTCTATGGAAACGACAGGATTTTCTTTTGGGATACGAGTATCTCCTTTCCGATGCACTATTCCTTCTTTTCTGCATCCCTCGCTCACTCACATTGGCGAATTAACACGGACATTGCGCCGCCATGAAGTACTATGTCTTCTATGACATCTCCTTTTAAATCGAGTAACGTTTCTATGGAAACGACAGGATTTTCTTTTGGGATACGAGTATCCGCTTTTCGATGCACTATTCCTTCTTTTCTGCATCCTTCGCTCCCTCACACTGGCGAATTAACACAGAAATGGCGTCGCCATGAATTACTATGTCTTCTATGACATATCCTTTTAAATCGAGTAACATTTCTATGTAAACGACAGGATTTTCTTTTGGGATACGAGTATCTCCTTTCCGATGCACTATTCCTTCTTTCCTGCATCCCTCGCTCCCTCACACTGGCGAATTAACACAGAAATGGCGTCGCCATGAATTACTATGTCTTCTATGACATCTCCTTTTAAATCGAGTAACGTTTCTACGGAAACGAAAGGATTTTCTTTTGGGATACGAGTATCTCATTCCCGATGCACTATTCCTTCTTTTCTGCATCCCTCGCTCCCTCACACTGGCGAATTAACACAGAAAATGCGTCGCCATGAATTACCATGTCTTCTATGACATCTCCTTTTAAATCGAGCAACGTTTCTGTGGAAACGACAGGATTTTCTATTGGGATACTAGTATCTCCTTCCCGATGCACTATTCCTTCTTTTCTGCATCCCTCGCTCCCTCACACTGGCGAATTAACACAGACATAGCGTCGCCGTGAATTACTATGTCTTCTATGACATCTCCTTTTCAATCGAGTAACGTTTCTATGGAAACGACAGGATTTTATTTTGGGATACGAGTATCTCCTTTAGGATCCACTATTCCTTGTTTTCCGCATCCCTCTCTCCCTCACACTGGCGAATTAACACAGAAAATGCGTCGCCATGAATTACTATGTCTTCTATGACATCTCCTTTTAAATCGAGTAACATTTCTATGGAAATGTCAGGATTTTCTTTTGGGATACTAGTATCTCCTTTCCGATGCACTATTCCTTCTTTTCTGCATCCCTCGCTCCCTCACACTGGCGAATTAACACAGACATTGCGTCGCCATGAATTACTATGTCTTCTATGACATCCCATTTTAAATCGAGTAGCGTTTCTATGGAAACGACAGGATTTTCTTTTGGGATACGAGTATCTCTTTGCCGATGCACTATTCCTTCTTTTCTGCATCCCTCGCTCCCTCACACTGGCGAATTAACACAGAAATGGCGTCGCCATGAATTACTATATCTTCTATGACATCCCCTTTTAAATCGAGTAACGTTTCTATGGAAACGACAGGATTTTCTTTTGGGGATACGAGTATCTCCTTTCCGGTGCACTATTTCTTCTTTTCTGCATCCCTCGCTCCCTCACATTGGCGAATTAACACAGACATTGCGTCGCCATGAATTACTATGTCTTCTATGACATCTCCTTTTAAATCGGGTAACGTCTCTATGGAAACGACAGGATTTTCTTTTGGGATACGAGTATCTCATTCCCGATGCACTATTCCTTCTTTTCTGCATCCCTCGCTCCCTCACACTGGCGAATTAACACAGAAATGGCGTCGACATGAATTACTATGTTTTCTATGACATCTCCTTTTAAATCGAGTAACGTTTCTATGGAAACGACAGGATTTTCTTTTATGATACGAGTATCTCCTTTCCGATGCACTATTCCTTCTTTTCTGCATCCCTCGCTCCTTTACACTGGCGAATTAACACAGAAATGGCGTCCTCATAAATTACTATGTCTTCTACGACATCTCCTTTTAAATCGAGTAACGTTTCCATGGAAACGAAAGGATTTTGTTTTGGGATACGAGTATCTCCTTTGCGATGCACTATTCCTTCTTCTCTGCATCCCCCGCTCCCTCACACTGGCGAATTAACACAGAAATGTCGTCGCCATGAATTACTATGTCTTCTATGACATCTCCTTTTAAATCGAGTAACGTTTCTATGGAAACGACAGGATTTTCTTTTGGGATACGAGTATCTCCTTTTCGATGCACTATTCCTTCTTTTCTGCATCCCTCGCTCCGTCACACTGGCGAATTAACACAGAAATGGCGTCGCCATGAATTACTATGTCTTCTATGACATCTCCTTTTAAATCGAGTAACATTTCTATGTAAACGACAGGATTTTCTTTTGGGATACGAGTATCTCCTTTCCGATGCACTATTCCTTCTTTTCTGCATCAATCGCTCCCTCACACTGGCGAATTAACACAGAAATGGCGTCGCCATGAATTACTATGTCTTCTATGACATCTCCTTTTAAATCGAGTAACGTTTCTATGGAAACGACAGGATTTTCTTTTGGGATACGAGTATCCCATTTCCGATGCACTATTCCTTCTTTTCTGCATCCCTCGCTCCCTCACACTGGCGAATTAACACAGACATTGCGTCGCCATGAATTACTATGTCTTCTATGACATCTCCTTTTAAATCGTGTAACGTTTCTATGGAAACGACAGGATTTTCTTTTGGGATACGGGTATCTCCTTTCCGATGCACTATTCCTTCTTTTCTGCATCCCTCGCTCACTCACATTGGCGAATTAACACGGACATTGCGTCGCCATGAAGTACTATGTCTTCTATGACATCTCCTTTTAAATCGAGTAACGTTTCTATGGAAATGTCAGGATTTTCTTTTGGGATACTAGTATCTCCTTTCCGATGCACTATTCCTTCTTTTCTGCATCCCTCGCTCCCTCACACTGGCGAATTAACACAGACATTGCGTCGCCATGAATTACTATGTCTTCTATGACATCCCCTTTTAAATCGAGTAGCGTTTCTATGGAAACGACAGGATTTTCTTTTGGGATACGAGTATCTCCTTGCCGATGCACTATTCCTTCTTTTCTGCATCCCTCGCTCCCTCACACTGGCGAATTAACACAGAAATGGCGTCGCCATGAATTACTATATCTTCTATGACATCCCCTTTTAAATCGAGTAACGTTTCTATGGAAACGACAGGATTTTCTTTTGGGATACGAGTATCTCCTTTCCGATGCACTATTTCTTCTTTTCTGCATCCCTCGCTCCCTCACATTGGCGAATTAACACAGACATTGCGTCGCCATGAATTACTATGTCTTCTATGACATCTCCTTTTAAATCGGGTAACGTCTCTATGGAAACGACAGGATTTTCTTTTGGGATACGAGTATCTCATTCCCGATGCACTATTCCTTCTTTTCTGCATCCCTCGCTCCCTCACACTGGCGAATTAACACAGAAATGGCGTCGCCATGAATTACTATGTTTTCTATGACATCTCCTTTTAAATCGAGTAACGTTTCTATGGAAACGACAGGATTTTCTTTTGGGATACGAGTATCTCCTTTCCGATGCCCTTTTCCTTCTTTTCTGCATCCCTCGCTCCTTTACACTGGCGAATTAACACAGAAATAGCGTCCCCATAAATTACTATGTCTTCTACGACATCTCCTTTTAAATCGAGTAACGTTTCCATGGAAACGAAAGGATTTTGTTTTGGGATACGAGTATCTCCTTTGCGATGCACTATTCCTTCTTCTCTGCATCCCCCGCTCCCTCACACTGGCGAATTAACACAGAAATGGCGTCGCCATGAATTACTATGTCTTCTATGACATCTCCTTTTAAATCGAGTAACGTTTCTATGGAAACGACAGGATTTTCTTTTGGGATACGAGTATCTCCTTTTCGATGCATTATTCCTTCTTTTCTGCATCCCTCGCTCCGTCACACTGGCGAATTAACACAGAAATGGCGTCGCCATGAATTACTATGTCTTCTATGACATCTCCTTTTAAATCGAGTAACATTTCTATGTAAACGACAGGATTTTCTTTTGGGATACGAGTATCTCCTTTCCGATGCACTATTCCTTCTTTTCTGCATCAATCGCTCCCTCACACTGGCGAATTAACACAGAAATGGCGTCGCCATGAATTACTATGTCTTCTATGACATCTCCTTTTAAGTCGAGTAACGTTTCTATGGAAACGACAGGATTTTCTTTTGGGATACGAGTATCCCATTTCCGATGCACTATTCCTTCTTTTCTGCATCCCTCGCTCCCTCACACTGGCGAATTAACACAGACATTGCGTCGCCATGAATTACCATGTCTTCTATGACATCTCCTTTTAAATCGTGTAACGTTTCTATGGAAGCGACAGGATTTTCTTTTGGGATACGAATATCTCCTTTCCGATGCACTATTCCTTCTTATCTGCATCCCTCGTTCCCTCACACTGGCGAATTAACACAGAAATGGCGTCGCCATGAAGTACTATGTCTTCTATGACATCTTCCTTTCAATCGAGTAACGTTTCTATGGAAACGACAGGATCTTCTTTTGGGATACGAGTATCTCCTTTCCGATGCACTATTCCTTTTTTTCTGCATCCGTCGCCCCTCACAATGGCGAATTAACACAGAAATGGCGTCGCCATGAATTACTATGTCTTCTATGACATCTCCTTTTAAATCGAGTAACGTTTCTATGGAAACGATAGGATTTTCTTTTAGGATACTAGTATCTCCTTTCCGATGCACTATTCCTTCTTTTCTGCATCCCTCGCTCCCTCACACTGGCGAATATTAACAGAAATGGCGTCGCCATGAATTACTATGTCTTCTATGACATGTCCTTTTAAATCGAGTAACGTTTCTATAGAAACGACAGGATTTTATTTTGGGATACGAGTATCTCCTTTAGGATCCACTATTCCTTGTTTTCTGCATCCCTCGCTCCCTCATACTGGCGAATTAACACAGAAAATGCGTCGCCAAGCATTACTATGTCTTCTATGACATCTCCTTTTAAATCGAGTAACGTTTCTATGGAAACGACAGGATTTTCTTTGAGATACTAGTATCTCCCTTCCGATGCAGTATTCCTTCTTTTCTGCATCCCTCGCTCCCTCACACTGGCGAATTAACACAGACATTGCGTCGCCATGAATTACTATGTCTTCTATGACATCTCCTTTTAAATCGAGTAACGTTTCTATGGAAACGACAGGATTTTATTTTAGGATACGAGTATCTCCTTTAGGATCCACTATTCCTTGTTTTCTGCATCCCTCGCTCCCTCACACTGGCGAATTAACACAGAAAATGCGTCGCCATGAATTACTATGTCTTCTATGACATCTCCTTTTAAATCGAGTAACGTTTCTATGCAAACGACAGGATTTTCTTTTGGGATACGAGTATCTCCTTTCCGATGCACTATTCCTTCTTTTCTGCATCCCTCGCTCCCTCACACTGGCGAATAAACACAGATATGGGGTCGCCATGAATTACTATGTCTTCTATGACATCTCCTTTTAAATCGAGTAACGTTTCTATGGAACCGACAGGATTTTCTTTTCGGATACGAGTATCTCCTTTCCGATGCACTATTCCTTCTTTTCTGCATCCCTCGCTCCCTCACACTGGCGAATTAACACAGACATTGCGTCGCCATCAATTACTATGTCTTCTATGACATCTCCTTTTAAATCGAGTAACGTTTCTATGGAAACGACAGGATTTTCTTTTGGGATACGAGTATCTCCTTACCGATGCACTATTCCTTCTTTTCTGCATCCCTCGCTCCCTCACACTGGCGAATTAACACAGAAATGGCGTCGCCATGAATTACTATGTCTTCTATGACATCCCCTTTTAAATCGAGTAACGTTTCTATGGAAACGACAGGATTTTCTTTTGGGATACGAGTATCTCCTGTCCGATGCACTATTCCTTCTTTTCTGCATCCCTCGCTCCCTCACACTGGCGAATTAACACAGAAATGGCGTCGCCATGAATTACTATGTCTTCTATGACATCTCCTTTTAAATCGAGTAACGTTTCTATGGAAACGACAGGATTTTCTTTTGGGATACGAGTATCTCCTTTTCGATGCATTATTCCTTCTTTTCTGCATCCCTCGCTCCGTCACACTGGCGAATTAACACAGAAATGGCGTCGCCATGAATTACTATGTCTTCTATGACATCTCCTTTTAAATCGAGTAACATTTCTATGTAAACGACAGGATTTTCTTTTGGGATACGAGTATCTCCTTTCCGATGCACTATTCCTTCTTTTCTGCATCAATCGCTCCCTCACACTGGCGAATTAACACAGAAATGGCGTCGCCATGAATTACTATGTCTTCTATGACATCTCCTTTTAAGTCGAGTAACGTTTCTATGGAAACGACAGGATTTTCTTTTGGGATACGAGTATCCCATTTCCGATGCACTATTCCTTCTTTTCTGCATCCCTCGCTCCCTCACACTGGCGAATTAACACAGACATTGCGTCGCCATGAATTACCATGTCTTCTATGACATCTCCTTTTAAATCGTGTAACGTTTCTATGGAAGCGACAGGATTTTCTTTTGGGATACGAATATCTCCTTTCCGATGCACTATTCCTTCTTATCTGCATCCCTCGTTCCCTCACACTGGCGAATTAACACAGAAATGGCGTCGCCATGAAGTACTATGTCTTCTATGACATCTTCCTTTCAATCGAGTAACGTTTCTATGGAAACGACAGGATCTTCTTTTGGGATACGAGTATCTCCTTTCCGATGCACTATTCCTTTTTTTCTGCATCCGTCGCCCCTCACAATGGCGAATTAACACAGAAATGGCGTCGCCATGAATTACTATGTCTTCTATGACATCTCCTTTTAAATCGAGTAACGTTTCTATGGAAACGATAGGATTTTCTTTTAGGATACTAGTATCTCCTTTCCGATGCACTATTCCTTCTTTTCTGCATCCCTCGCTCCCTCACACTGGCGAATATTAACAGAAATGGCGTCGCCATGAATTACTATGTCTTCTATGACATGTCCTTTTAAATCGAGTAACGTTTCTATAGAAACGACAGGATTTTATTTTGGGATACGAGTATCTCCTTTAGGATCCACTATTCCTTGTTTTCTGCATCCCTCGCTCCCTCATACTGGCGAATTAACACAGAAAATGCGTCGCCAAGCATTACTATGTCTTCTATGACATCTCCTTTTAAATCGAGTAACGTTTCTATGGAAACGACAGGATTTTCTTTGAGATACTAGTATCTCCCTTCCGATGCAGTATTCCTTCTTTTCTGCATCCCTCGCTCCCTCACACTGGCGAATTAACACAGACATTGCGTCGCCATGAATTACTATGTCTTCTATGACATCTCCTTTTAAATCGAGTAACGTTTCTATGGAAACGACAGGATTTTATTTTAGGATACGAGTATCTCCTTTAGGATCCACTATTCCTTGTTTTCTGCATCCCTCGCTCCCTCACACTGGCGAATTAACACAGAAAATGCGTCGCCATGAATTACTATGTCTTCTATGACATCTCCTTTTAAATCGAGTAACGTTTCTATGCAAACGACAGGATTTTCTTTTGGGATACGAGTATCTCCTTTCCGATGCACTATTCCTTCTTTTCTGCATCCCTCGCTCCCTCACACTGGCGAATAAACACAGATATGGGGTCGCCATGAATTACTATGTCTTCTATGACATCTCCTTTTAAATCGAGTAACGTTTCTATGGAACCGACAGGATTTTCTTTTCGGATACGAGTATCTCCTTTCCGATGCACTATTCCTTCTTTTCTGCATCCCTCGCTCCCTCACACTGGCGAATTAACACAGACATTGCGTCGCCATCAATTACTATGTCTTCTATGACATCTCCTTTTAAATCGAGTAACGTTTCTATGGAAACGACAGGATTTTCTTTTGGGATACGAGTATCTCCTTACCGATGCACTATTCCTTCTTTTCTGCATCCCTCGCTCCCTCACACTGGCGAATTAACACAGAAATGGCGTCGCCATGAATTACTATGTCTTCTATGACATCCCCTTTTAAATCGAGTAACGTTTCTATGGAAACGACAGGATTTTCTTTTGGGATACGAGTATCTCCTTTCCGATGCACTATTCCTTCTTTTCTGCATCCCTCGCTCCCTCACATTGGCGAATTAACACAGACATTGCGTCGCCATGAATTACTATGTCTTCTATGACATCTCCTTTTAAATCGAGTAACGTTTCTATGGAAACGACAGGATTTTCTTTTGGGATACGAGTATCTCATTCCCGATGCACTATTCCTTCTTTTCTGCATCCCTCGCTCCCTCACACTGGCGAATATTAACAGAAATGGCGTCGCCATGAATTACTATGTCTTCTATGACATGTCCTTTTAAATCGAGTAACGTTTCTATAGAAACGACAGGATTTTATTTTGGGATACGAGTATCTCCTTTAGGATCCACTATTCCTTGTTTTCTGCATCCCTCGCTCCCTCATACTGGCGAATTAACACAGAAAATGCGTCGCCAAGCATTACTATGTCTTCTATGACATCTCCTTTTAAATCGAGTAACGTTTCTATGGAAACGACAGGATTTTCTTTGGGATACTAGTATCTCCCTTCCGATGCAGTATTCCTTCTTTTCTGCATCCCTCGCTCCCTCACACTGGCGAATTAACACAGACATTGCGTCGCCATGAATTACTATGTCTTCTATGACATCTCCTTTTAAATCGAGTAACGTTTCTATGGAAACGACAGGATTTTATTTTAGGATACGAGTATCTCCTTTAGGATCCACTATTCCTTGTTTTCTGCATCCCTCGCTCCCTCACACTGGCGAATTAACACAGAAAATGCGTCGCCATGAATTACTATGTCTTCTATGACATCTCCTTTTAAATCGAGTAACGTTTCTATGCAAACGACAGGATTTTCTTTTGGGATACGAGTATCTCCTTTCCGATGCACTATTCCTTCTTTTCTGCATCCCTCGCTCCCTCACACTGGCGAATAAACACAGATATGGGGTCGCCATGAATTACTATGTCTTCTATGACATCTCCTTTTAAATCGAGTAACGTTTCTATGGAACCGACAGGATTTTCTTTTCGGATACGAGTATCTCCTTTCCGATGCACTATTCCTTCTTTTCTGCATCCCTCGCTCCCTCACACTGGCGAATTAACACAGACATTGCGTCGCCATCAATTACTATGTCTTCTATGACATCTCCTTTTAAATCGAGTAACGTTTCTATGGAAACGACAGGATTTTCTTTTGGGATACGAGTATCTCCTTACCGATGCACTATTCCTTCTTTTCTGCATCCCTCGCTCCCTCACACTGGCGAATTAACACAGAAATGGCGTCGCCATGAATTACTATGTCTTCTATGACATCCCCTTTTAAATCGAGTAACGTTTCTATGGAAACGACAGGATTTTCTTTTGGGATACGAGTATCTCCTTTCCGATGCACTATTCCTTCTTTTCTGCATCCCTCGCTCCCTCACATTGGCGAATTAACACAGACATTGCGTCGCCATGAATTACTATGTCTTCTATGACATCTCCTTTTAAATCGAGTAACGTTTCTATGGAAACGACAGGATTTTCTTTTGGGATACGAGTATCTCATTCCCGATGCACTATTCCTTCTTTTCTGCATCCCTCGCTCCCTCACACTGGCGAATTAACACAGAAATCGCGTCGCCATGAATTACTATGTTTTCTATGACATCTCCTTTTAAATCGAGTAACGTTTCTATGGAAACGACAGGATTTTCTTTTGGGATATGAGTATCTCCTTTCCGATGCACTATTCCTTCTTTTCTGCATCCCTCGCTCCTTTACACTGGCGAATTAACACAGAAATGGCGTCGCCATAAATTACTATGTCTTCTACGACATCTCCTTTTAAATCGAGTAACGTTTCCATGGAAACGAAAGGATTTTGTTTTGGGATACGAGTATCTCCTTTGCGATGCACTATTCCTTCTTCTCTGCATCCCCCGCTCCCTCACACTGGCGAAATAACACAGAAATGGCGTCGCCATGAATAACTATGTCTTCTATGACATCTCCTTTTAAATCGAGTAACGTTTCTATGGAAACGACAGGATTTTCTTTTGGGATACGAGTATCTCCTTTTCGATGCACTATTCCTACTTTTCTGCATCCCTCGCTCCCTCACACTGGCGAATTAACACAGAAATGGCGTAACCATGAATTACTATGTCTTCTATGACATATCCTTTTAAATCGAGTAACATTTGTATGTAAACGACAGGATTTTCTTTTGGGATACGAGTATCTCCTTTCGGATGCACTATTCCTTCTTTCCTGCATCCCTCGCTCCCTCACACTGGCGAATTAACACAGAAATGGCGTCGCCATGAATTACTATGTCTTCTATGACATCTCCTTTTAAATCGAGTAACGTTTCTATGCAAACGACAGGATTTTCTTTTGGGATACGAGTATCCCATTTCCGATGCACTATTCCTTCTTTTCTGCATCCCTCGCTCCCTCACACTGGCGAATTAACACAGACATTGCGTCGCCATGGATTACCATGTCTTCTATGACATCTCCTTTTAAATCGAGTAACGTTTCTATGGAAACGAAAGGATTTTTTTTTGGGATACGTGTATCTCCTTATCGATGCACTATTCCTTCTTTTCTGCATCCCTCGCTCCCTCACACTGGAGAATTAACACAGAAATGGCGTCGCCATGAATTACTATGTCTTCTATGACATCTCTTTTTAAATCGAGTAACGTTTCAATGGAAACGATAGGATTTTCTTTTGGGATACGAGTATCTCCTTTCCGATGCACTATCCCTTCTCTTCTGCATCCCTCGCTCCCTCACACTGGCGAATTAACACAGACATTGCGTCGCCGTGAATTACTATGTCTTCTATGACATCTCCTTTTAAATCGAGTAACGTTTCTATGGAAACGACAGGATTTTATTTTGGGATACGAGTATCTCCTTTAGGATCCACTATTCCTTGTTTTCCGCATCCCTCTCTCCCTCACACTGGCGAATTGACACAGAAAATGCGTCGCCATGAATTACTATGTCTTCTATGACATCTCCTTTTAAATCGAGTAACGTTTCTATGGAAATGTCAGGATTTTCTTTTTGGATACTAGTATCTCCTTTCCGATGCACTATTCCTTCTTTTCTGCATCCCTCGCTCCCTCACACTGGCGAATATTAACAGAAATGGCGTCGCCATGAATTACTATGTCTTCTATGACATGTCCTTTTAAATCGAGTAACGTTTCTATAGAAACGACAGGATTTTATTTTGGGATACGAGTATCTCCTTTAGGATCCACTATTCCTTGTTTTCTGCATCCCTCGCTCCCTCATACTGGCGAATTAACACAGAAAATGCGTCGCCAAGCATTACTATGTCTTCTATGACATCTCCTTTTAAATCGAGTAACGTTTCTATGGAAACGACAGGATTTTCTTTGAGATACTAGTATCTCCCTTCCGATGCAGTATTCCTTCTTTTCTGCATCCCTCGCTCCCTCACACTGGCGAATTAACACAGACATTGCGTCGCCATGAATTACTATGTCTTCTATGACATCTCCTTTTAAATCGAGTAACGTTTCTATGGAAACGACAGGATTTTATTTTAGGATACGAGTATCTCCTTTAGGATCCACTATTCCTTGTTTTCTGCATCCCTCGCTCCCTCACACTGGCGAATTAACACAGAAAATGCGTCGCCATGAATTACTATGTCTTCTATGACATCTCCTTTTAAATCGAGTAACGTTTCTATGCAAACGACAGGATTTTCTTTTGGGATACGAGTATCTCCTTTCCGATGCACTATTCCTTCTTTTCTGCATCCCTCGCTCCCTCACACTGGCGAATAAACACAGATATGGGGTCGCCATGAATTACTATGTCTTCTATGACATCTCCTTTTAAATCGAGTAACGTTTCTATGGAACCGACAGGATTTTCTTTTCGGATACGAGTATCTCCTTTCCGATGCACTATTCCTTCTTTTCTGCATCCCTCGCTCCCTCACACTGGCGAATTAACACAGACATTGCGTCGCCATCAATTACTATGTCTTCTATGACATCTCCTTTTAAATCGAGTAACGTTTCTATGGAAACGACAGGATTTTCTTTTGGGATACGAGTATCTCCTTACCGATGCACTATTCCTTCTTTTCTGCATCCCTCGCTCCCTCACACTGGCGAATTAACACAGAAATGGCGTCGCCATGAATTACTATGTCTTCTATGACATCCCCTTTTAAATCGAGTAACGTTTCTATGGAAACGACAGGATTTTCTTTTGGGATACGAGTATCTCCTTTCCGATGCACTATTCCTTCTTTTCTGCATCCCTCGCTCCCTCACATTGGCGAATTAACACAGACATTGCGTCGCCATGAATTACTATGTCTTCTATGACATCTCCTTTTAAATCGAGTAACGTTTCTATGGAAACGACAGGATTTTCTTTTGGGATACGAGTATCTCATTCCCGATGCACTATTCCTTCTTTTCTGCATCCCTCGCTCCCTCACACTGGCGAATATTAACAGAAATGGCGTCGCCATGAATTACTATGTCTTCTATGACATGTCCTTTTAAATCGAGTAACGTTTCTATAGAAACGACAGGATTTTATTTTGGGATACGAGTATCTCCTTTAGGATCCACTATTCCTTGTTTTCTGCATCCCTCGCTCCCTCATACTGGCGAATTAACACAGAAAATGCGTCGCCAAGCATTACTATGTCTTCTATGACATCTCCTTTTAAATCGAGTAACGTTTCTATGGAAACGACAGGATTTTCTTTGGGATACTAGTATCTCCCTTCCGATGCAGTATTCCTTCTTTTCTGCATCCCTCGCTCCCTCACACTGGCGAATTAACACAGACATTGCGTCGCCATGAATTACTATGTCTTCTATGACATCTCCTTTTAAATCGAGTAACGTTTCTATGGAAACGACAGGATTTTATTTTAGGACACGAGTATCTCCTTTAGGATCCACTATTCCTTGTTTTCTGCATCCCTCGCTCCCTCACACTGGCGAATTAACACAGAAAATGCGTCGCCATGAATTACTATGTCTTCTATGACATCTCCTTTTAAATCGAGTAACGTTTCTATGCAAACGACAGGATTTTCTTTTGGGATACGAGTATCTCCTTTCCGATGCACTATTCCTTCTTTTCTGCATCCCTCGCTCCCTCACACTGGCGAATAAACACAGATATGGGGTCGCCATGAATTACTATGTCTTCTATGACATCTCCTTTTAAATCGAGTAACGTTTCTATGGAACCGACAGGATTTTCTTTTCGGATACGAGTATCTCCTTTCCGATGCACTATTCCTTCTTTTCTGCATCCCTCGCTCCCTCACACTGGCGAATTAACACAGACATTGCGTCGCCATCAATTACTATGTCTTCTATGACATCTCCTTTTAAATCGAGTAACGTTTCTATGGAAACGACAGGATTTTCTTTTGGGATACGAGTATCTCCTTACCGATGCACTATTCCTTCTTTTCTGCATCCCTCGCTCCCTCACACTGGCGAATTAACACAGAAATGGCGTCGCCATGAATTACTATGTCTTCTATGACATCCCCTTTTAAATCGAGTAACGTTTCTATGGAAACGACAGGATTTTCTTTTGGGATACGAGTATCTCCTTTCCGATGCACTATTCCTTCTTTTCTGCATCCCTCGCTCCCTCACATTGGCGAATTAACACAGACATTGCGTCGCCATGAATTACTATGTCTTCTATGACATCTCCTTTTAAATCGAGTAACGTTTCTATGGAAACGACAGGATTTTCTTTTGGGATACGAGTATCTCATTCCCGATGCACTATTCCTTCTTTTCTGCATCCCTCGCTCCCTCACACTGGCGAATTAACACAGAAATCGCGTCGCCATGAATTACTATGTTTTCTATGACATCTCCTTTTAAATCGAGTAACGTTTCTATGGAAACGACAGGATTTTCTTTTGGGATATGAGTATCTCCTTTCCGATGCACTATTCCTTCTTTTCTGCATCCCTCGCTCCTTTACACTGGCGAATTAACACAGAAATGGCGTCGCCATAAATTACTATGTCTTCTACGACATCTCCTTTTAAATCGAGTAACGTTTCCATGGAAACGAAAGGATTTTGTTTTGGGATACGAGTATCTCCTTTGCGATGCACTATTCCTTCTTCTCTGCATCCCCCGCTCCCTCACACTGGCGAAATAACACAGAAATGGCGTCGCCATGAATAACTATGTCTTCTATGACATCTCCTTTTAAATCGAGTAACGTTTCTATGGAAACGACAGGATTTTCTTTTGGGATACGAGTATCTCCTTTTCGATGCACTATTCCTACTTTTCTGCATCCCTCGCTCCCTCACACTGGCGAATTAACACAGAAATCGCGTAACCATGAATTACTATGTCTTCTATGACATATCCTTTTAAATCGAGTAACATTTGTATGTAAACGACAGGATTTTCTTTTGGGATACGAGTATCTCCTTTCGGATGCACTATTCCTTCTTTCCTGCATCCCTCGCTCCCTCACACTGGCGAATTAACACAGAAATGGCGTCGCCATGAATTACTATGTCTTCTATGACATCTCCTTTTAAATCGAGTAACGTTTCTATGCAAACGACAGGATTTTCTTTTGGGATACGAGTATCCCATTTCCGATGCACTATTCCTTCTTTTCTGCATCCCTCGCTCCCTCACACTGGCGAATTAACACAGACATTGCGTCGCCATGGATTACCATGTCTTCTATGACATCTCCTTTTAAATCGAGTAACGTTTCTATGGAAACGAAAGGATTTTTTTTTGGGATACGTGTATCTCCTTATCGATGCACTATTCCTTCTTTTCTGCATCCCTCGCTCCCTCACACTGGAGAATTAACACAGAAATGGCGTCGCCATGAATTACTATGTCTTCTATGACATCTCTTTTTAAATCGAGTAACGTTTCAATGGAAACGATAGGATTTTCTTTGGGGATACGAGTATCTCCTTTCCGATGCACTATCCCTTCTCTTCTGCATCCCTCGCTCCCTCACACTGGCGAATTAACACAGACATTGCGTCGCCGTGAATTACTATGTCTTCTATGACATCTCCTTTTAAATCGAGTAACGTTTCTATGGAAACGACAGGATTTTATTTTGGGATACGAGTATCTCCTTTAGGATCCACTATTCCTTGTTTTCCGCATCCCTCTCTCCCTCACACTGGCGAATTGACACAGAAAATGCGTCGCCATGAATTACTATGTCTTCTATGACATCTCCTTTTAAATCGAGTAACGTTTCTATGGAAATGTCAGGATTTTCTTTTTGGATACTAGTATCTCCTTTCCGATGCACTATTCCTTCTTTTCTGCATCCCTCGCTCCCTCACACTGGCGAATTAACACAGACATTGCGTCGCCATGAATTACTATGTCTTCTATGACATCCCCTTTTAAATCGAGTAACGTTTCTATGGAAACGACAGGATTTTCTTTTGGGATACGAGTATCTCCTTACCTATGCACTATTCCTTCTTTTCTGCATCCCTCGCTCCCTCACACTGGCGAATTAATACAGAAATGGCGTCGCCATGAATTACTATATCTTCTATGACATCCCCTTTTAAATCGAGTAACGTTTCTATGGAATCGACAGGATTTTCTTTTGGGATACGAGTATCTCCTTTCCGATGCACTATTCCTTCTTTTCTGCATCCCTCGCTCCCTCACATTGGCGAATTAACACAGACATTGCGTCGCCATGAATTACTATGTCTTCTATGACATCTCCTTTTAAATCGAGTAACGTCTCTATGGAAACGACAGGATTTTCTTTTGGGATACGAGTATCTCATTCCCGATGCAATATTCCTTCTTTTCTGCATCCCTCGCTCCCTCACACTGGCGAATTAACACAGAAATGGCGTCGCCATGAATTACTATGTTTTCTATGACATCTCCTTTTAAACGAGTAACGTTTCTATGGAAACGACAGGATTTTCTTTTGGGATACGAGTATCTCTTTTCCGATGCACTATTCCTTCTTTTCTGCATCCCTCGCTCCCTCACACTGGCGAATTAACACAGAAATGGCGTCGCCATGAATTACTATGTCTTCTATGACATCTCCTTTTAAATCGAGTAACGTATCTATGGAAACGACAGGATTTTATTTTGGGATACGAGTATCTCCTTTAGGATCCACTATTATTTGTTTTCTGCATCCCTTGCTCCCTCACACTGGCGAATTAACACAGAAAATGCGTCGCCATGAATTACTATGTCTTCTATGACATCTCCTTTTAAATCGAGTAACGTTTCTATGGAAATGTCAGGATTTTATTTTGGGATACGAGTATCTCCTTTAGGATCCACTATTATTTATTTCTGCATCCCTCGCTCCCTCACACTGGCGAATTAACACAGACATTGCGTCGCCATGAATTACTATGTCTTCTATGACATCCCCTTTTAAATCGAGTAACGTTTCGATGGAAAGGACAGGATTTTATTTTGGGATACGAGTATCTCCTTTAGGATCCACTATTCCTTGTTTTCCGCATCCCTCTCTCCCTCACACTGGCGAATTAACACAGAAATGGCGTCGCCATAAATTACTATGTCTTCTACGACATCTCCTTTTAAATCGAGTAACGTTTCCATGGAAACGAAAGGATTTTGTTTTGGGATACGAGTATCTGCTTTGCGATGCACTATTCCTTCTTCTCTGCGTCCCCCGCTCCCTCACACTGGCGAATTAACACAGAAATTTCGTTGCCATGAATTATTATGTCTTCTATGACATCTCCTTTTAAATCCAGTAACGTTTCTATGGAAACGACAGGATTTTCTTTTGGGATACGAGTATCTCCTTTTCGATGCACTATTCCTTCTTTTCTGCATCCCTCGCTCCCTCACACTGGCGAATTAACACAGAAATGGCGTCGCCATGAATTACTATGTCTTCTATGACATCTCCTTTTAAATCGAGTAACGTTTCTATGGAAACGACAGGATTTTCTTTTGGGATACGAGTATCCCATTTCCGATGCACTATTCCTTCTTTTCTGCATCCCTCGCTCCCTCACACTGGCAAATTAACACAGACATTGCGTCGCCATGAATTACCATGTCTTCTATGACATCTCCTTTTAAATTGTGTAACGTTTCTATGGAAACGACAGGATTTTCTTTTGGGATACGAGTATCTCTTTTCCGATGCACTATTCCTTCTTATCTGCATCCCTCGCTCCCTCACACTGGCGAATTAACACAGAAATGGCGTCACTATGAATTACTATGTTTTCTATGACATCTTCCTTTCAATCGAGTAACGTTTCTATGGAAACGACAGGATTTTCTTTTGGGATACGAGTATCTCCTTTCCGATGCACTATTCCTCTTTTTCTGCATCCGTCGCCCCTCAGAATGGCGAATTAACACAGAAATGGTGTCGCCATGAATTACTATGTCTTCTATGACATCTCCTTTTAAATCGAGTAACGTTTCTATGGAAACGATAGGATTTTCTTTTGGGATACGAGTATCTCCTTTCCGATGCACTATCCCTTCTTTTCTGCATCCCTCGCTCCCTCACACTGGCGAATTAACACAGAAATGGCGTCGCCATGAATTACTATGTCTTCTATGACATCTCCTTTTAAATCGAGTAACGTTTCTATGGAAACGACAGGATTTTCTTTTGGGATACGAGTATCCCATTTCCGATGCACTATTCCTTCTTTTCTGCATCCCTCGCTCCCTCACACTGGCAAATTAACACAGACATTGCGTCGCCATGAATTACCATGTCTTCTATGACATCTCCTTTTAAATCGTGTAACGTTTCTATGGAAACGACAGGATTTTCTTTTGGGATACTAGTATCTCCTCTCCGATGCACTATTCCTTCTTTTCTGCATCCCTCGCTCCCTCACACTGGCGAATTAACACAGACATTGCGTCGCCGTGAATTACTATGTCTTCTATGACATCTCCTTTTAAATCGAGTAACGTTTCTATGGAAACGACAGGATTTTATTTTGGGATATGAGTATCTCCTTTAGGATCCACTATTCCTTGTTTTCCGCATCCATCGCCCCCTCACACTGGCGAATTAACACAGAAAATGCGTCGCCATGAATTACTATGTCTTCTATGACATCTCCTTTTAAATCGAGTAACGTTTCTATGGAAACGTCAGGATTTTCTTTTGGGATACTAGTATCTCCTTTCCGATGCACTATTCCTTCTGTTCTGCATCCCTCGCTCCCTCACACTGGCGAATTAACACAGACATTGCGTCGCCATGAATTACTATGTCTTCTATGACATCTCCTTTTAAATCGAGTAACGTTTCTTTGGAAACGACAGGATTTTCTTTTGGGATACGAGTATCTCCTTACCGTTGCACTATTCCTTCTTTTCTGCATCCCTCGCTCCCTCACACTGGCGAATTAACACAGAAATGGCGTCGCCATGAATTACTATATCTTCTATGACATCCCCTTTTAAATCGAGTAACGTTTCTATGGAAGCGACAGGATTTTCTTTTGGGATACGAGTATCTCCTTTCCGATGCAGTATTCCTTCTTTTCTGCGTCCCTCGCTCCCTCACACTGGCGAATTAACACAGACATTGCGTCGCCATGAATTACTATGTCTTCTATGACATCTCCTTTTAAATCGAGTAACGTTTCTATGGAAACGACAGGATTTTCTTTTGGGATACGAGTATCTGCTTACCGATGCACTATTCCTTCTTTTCTGCATCCCTCGCTCCCTCACACTGGCGAATTAACACAGAAATGGCGTCGCCATGAATTGCTATATCTACTATGACATCCCCTTTTAAATCGAGTAACGTTTCTATGGAAACGACAGGATTTTCTTTTAGGATACGAGTATCTCCTTTCCGATGCACTATTCCCTCTTTTCTGCATCCCTCGCTCCCTCACATTGGCGAATTAACAGACATTGCGTCGCCATGAATTACTATGTCTTCTATGACAACTCCTTTTAAATCGAGTAACGTTTCTATGGAAACGACAGGATTTTCTTTTGGGATACGAGTATCTCATTCCCGATGCACTATTCCTTCTTTTCTGCATCCCTCGCTCCCTCACACTGGCGAATTAACACAGAAATGGCGTCGCTGTGAATTACTATGTTTTCTATGACATCTCCTTTTAAATCGAGTAACGTTTGTATGGAAACGACAGGATTTTCTTTTGGGATACGAGTATCTCCTTTCCGATGCACTATTCCTTCTTTTCTGCAACCCTCGCTCCTTTACACTGGCGAATTAACACAGAAATGGCGTCGCCATAAATTACTATGTCTTCTACGACATCTCCTTTTAAATCGAGTAACGTTTCCATGGAAACGAAAGGATTTTGTTTTGGGATACGAGTATCTCCTTTGCGATGCACTATTCCTTCTTCTCTGCATCCCCCGCTCCCTCACACTGGCGAATTAACACAGAAATGGCGGCGCCATGAATTACTATGTCTTCTATGACATCTCCTTTTAAATCGAGTAACGTTTCTATGGAAACGACAGGATTTTCTTTTGGGATACGACTATCTCCTTTCCGATGCACTATTCCTTCTTATCTGCATCCCTCGCTCCCTCACACTGGCGAATTAACACAGAAATGGCGTCGCCATGAATTACTATGTCTTCTATGACATCTCCTTTTAAATCGAGTAACGTTTCTATGGAAACGACAGGATTTTCTTTTGGGATACGAGTATCTCCTTTCCGATGCACTATTCCTTCTTATCTGCATCCCACGCTCCCTCACACTGGCGAATTAACACAGAAATGGCGTCGCCATGAATTACTATGTTTTCTATGACATCTCCTTTTAAATCGAGTAACGTTTCTATGGAAACGACAGGATTTTCTTTTGGGATACGAGTATCTCCTTTCCGATGCACTATTCCTTCTTTTCTGCATCCCTCGCTCCCTCACACTGGCGAATTAACACAGAAATGGCGTCGCCATAAATTACTATGTCTTCTACGACATCTCCTTTTAAATCGAGTAACGTTTCCATGGAAACGAAAGGATTTTGTTTAGGGATACGAGTATCTCCTTTGCGATGCACTATTCCTTCTTCTCTGCATCCCCCGCTCCCTCACACTGGCGAATTAACACAGAAATGGCGTCGCCATGAATTACTATGTCTTCTATGACATCTCCTTTTAAATCGAGTAACGTTTCTATGGAAACAACAGGATTTTCTTTTGGGATACGAGTATCTCCTTTCCGATGCACTATTCCTTCTTATCTGCATCCCTCGCTCCCTCACACTGGCGAATTAACACAGAAATGGCGTCGCCATGAATTACTATGTCTTCTATGACATCTCCTTTTAAATCGAGTAACGTTTCTATGGAAACGACAGGATTTTCTTTTGGGATACGAGTATCTCCTTTCCGATGCACTATTCCTTTCTTTCTGCATCCCTCGCCCCTCACAATGGCGAATTAACACAGAAATGGCGTCGCCATGAATTACTATGTCTTCTATGACATCTCCTTTTAAATCGAGTAACGTTTCTATGGAAACGATAGGATTTTCTTTTGGGATACGAGTATCTCCTTTCCGATGCACTATCCCTTCTTTTCTGCATCCCTCGCTCCCTCACACTGGCGAATATTAACAGAAATGGCGTCGCCATGAATTACTATGTCTTCTATGACATCTCCTTTTAAATCGAGTAACGTTTCTATGGAAACGACAGGATTTTCTTTTGGGATACTAGTATCTCCCTTCCGATGCAATATTCCTTCTTTTCTGCATCCCTCGCTCCCTCACACTGGCGAACTAACACAGACATTGCGTCGCCATGAATTACTATGTCTTCTATGACATCTCCTTTTAAATCGAGTAACGTTTCTATGGAAACGACAGGAATTTATTTTAGGATACGAGTATCTCCTTTAGGATCCACAATTCCTTGTGTTCTGCATCCCTCGCTCCCTCACACTGGCGAATTAACACAGAAAATGCTTCGCAATGAATTACTATGTCTTCTATGACATCTCCTTTTAAATTGAGTAACGTTTCTATGCAAACGACAGGATTTTCTTTTGGGATACGAGTATCTCCTTTCCGATGCACTATTCCTTCTTTTCTGCATCCCTCGCTACCTCACACTGGCGAATTAACACAGATATTGGGTCGCCATGAATTACTATGTCTTCTATGACATCTCCTTTTAAATCGAGTAACGTTTCTATGGAAACGACAGGATTTTCTTTTCGGATACGAGAATCTCCTTTCCGATGCACTATTCCTTCTTTTCTGCATCCCTCGCTCCCTCACACTGGCGATTTAACACACAAATTGCGTCGCCATGAATTACTATGTCTTCTATGACATCTGCTTTTAAAACGTGTAACGTTTCTATGGAAACGACAGGATTTTCTTTTGGAATACGAGTATCTCCTTTAGGATCCTTATTCCTTGTTTTCTGCATCCCTCGCTCCCTCACACTGGCGAATTAACACAGAAATTGCGTCGCAATGAATTACTATGTCTTCTATGAGACGTCCTTTTAAATCGAGTAACGTTTCTATGGAAACGAGAGGATTTTATTTTGGGATACGAGTATCCCCTTTAGGATCCACTATTATTTGTTTTCTGCATCCCTCGCTCCCTCACACTGGCGAATTAACACAGAAAATGCGTCGCCATGAATTACTATGTCTTCTAAGACTTCTCCTTTTAAATCGAGCAACGTTTCTGTGGAAACGACAGGATTTTCTTTTGGGATACTAGTATCTCCTTTCCGATGCACTATTCCTTCTTTTCTGCATCCCTCGCCCCCTCACACTGGCGAATTAACACAGAAAATGCGTCGCCATGAATTACTATGTCTTCTATGACATCTCCTTTTAAATCAAGTAACGTTTCTATGGAAACGTCAGGATGTTCTTTTGGGATACTAGTATCTCCTTTCCGATGTACTATTCCTTCTTTTCTGCATCCCTCGCTCCCTCACACTGGCGAATTAACACAGACATTGCGTCGCCATGAATTACTATGTCTTCCATGACATCTCCTTTTAAATCGAGTAACGTTTCTATGGAAACGACAGGATTTTCTTTTGGGATACGAGTATCTCCTTACCGATGCACTAATCCTTCTTTTCTGCATCCCCTGCTCCTTTACACTGGCGAATTAACACAGAAATGGCTTCGCCATAAATTACTATGTCTTCTACGACATCTCCTTTTCAATCGAGTAACGTTTCCATGGAAACGAAAGGATTTTGTTTTGGGATACGAGTATCTCCTTTGCGATGCACTATTCCTTCTTCTTAGCATCCCCCGCTCCCTCACACTGGCGAATTAACACAGAAATGGCGTCGCCATGAAGTACTATGTCTTCTACGACATCTCCTTTTAAATCGAGCAACGTTTCTGTGGAAACGACAGGATTTTATTTTGGGATACGAGTATCTCCTTTAGGATCCACAATTCCTTGTTTTCTGCATCCCTCGCTCCCTCACACTGGCGAATTAACACACAAATTGCGTCGCCATGAATTACTATGTCTTCTATGACATCTCCTTCTAAAACGAGTAACGATTCTATGGAAACGACAGGATTTTCTTTTGGAATACGAGAATCTCCTTTACGATGCACTATTCCTTGTTTTCTGCATCCCTCGCTCCCTCACACTGGCGAATTAACACACAAATTGCGTCGCCATGAATTACTATGTCTTCTATGACATCTCCTTCTAAAACGAGTAACGATTCTATGGAAACGACAGGATTTTCTTTTGGGATACTAGTATCTCCTTTCCGATGCACTATTCCTTCTTTTCTGCATCCCTCGCTCCCTCACACTGGCGAATTAACACAGACATTGCGTCGCCGAGAATTACTATGTCTTCTATGACATCTCCTTTTAAATCGAGTAACGTTTCTATGGAAACGACAGGATTTTATTTTAGGATACGAGTATCTCCTTTAGGATCCACAATTCCTTGTTTTCTGCATCCCTCGCTCCCTCACACTGGCGAATTAACACACAAATTGCGTCGCCATGAATTACTATGTCTTCTATGACATCTCCTTCTAAAACGAGTAACGATTCTATGGAAACGACAGGATTTTCTTTTGGAATACGAGTATCTCCTTTACGATGCACTATTCCTTGTTTTCTGCATCCCTCGCTCCCTCACACTGGCGAATTAACACAGAAATGGCGTCGCCATCAATTACTATGTCTTCTATGACATCTCCTTTTAAAACGAGTAACGTTTCTATGGAAACGACAGGATTTTCTTTTGGAATACGAGTATCTCCTTTAGGATCCATTATTCCTTGTTTTCTGCATCCCTCGCTCCCTCACACTGGCGAATTAACACAGAAATTGCGTCGCAATGAATTACTATGTCTTCTATGACATCCCCTTTTAAATCGAGTAACGTTTCTATGGAAACGATAGGATTTTCTTTTCGGACATGAGTATCTCCTTTCCGATGCACTATTCCCTCTTTTCTGCATCCCTCGATCCCTCACACTGGCGAAGTAACACAGAAAATGCGTCGCCATAAATTACTATGTCTTCTATGACATCTCCATTTAAATCGAGTAACGTTTCTATGGAAACGATAGGATTTTCTTTTCGGATACGAGTATCTCCTTTCCGATGCACTATTCCTTCTTTTCTGCATCCCGCGCTCCCTCACACTGGCGAATTAACACAGAATTGACGTCGCCATTAATTACTATGTCTTCTATGACATCTCCTTTTAAATCGAGTAACGTTTCTATGGAAACGACAGGATTTTCTTTTCGGATACGAGTATCTCCTTTCCGATGCACTATTCCTTCTTTTCTGCATCCCTCGCTCCCTCACACTGGCGAATTAACACAGAAATGGCGTCGCCATGAATTACTGTGTCTTCTATGATATCTTCCTTTCAATCGAGTAACGTTTCTATGGAAAAACAGGATTTTCTCTTGGGATACGAGTATCTCCTTTCCAATGCACTATTCCTTCTTTTCTGCATCCCTCGCCCCTCACAATGGCGAATTAACACAGAAATGGCGTCGCCATGAATTACTATGTCTTCTAGGACATCTCCTTTTAAATCGAGTAACGTTTCTATGGAAACGATAGGATTTTCTTTTGGGATACGAGTATCTCCTTTCCGATGCACTATCCCTTCTCTTCTGCATCCCTCGCTCCCTCACACTGGCGAATAATTACAGAAATGGCGTCGCCATGAATTACTATGTTTCCTATGACATGTCCTTTTAAATCGAGTAACGTTTCTATGGAAACGACAGGATTTTATTTTGGGATACGAGTATCTCCTTTAGGATCCACTATTATTTGTTTTCTGCATCCCTCGCTCTCTCACACTGGCGAATTAACACAGAAAATGCGTCGCCATGAATTACTATGTCTTCTATGACTTCTCCTTTTAAATCGAGCAACGTTTCTGTGGAAACGACAGGATTTTCTTTTGGGATACTAGTATCTCCTTTCCGATGCACTATTCCTTCTTTTCTGCATCCCTCGCTCCCTCACACTCGCGAATTAACACAGACATTGCGTCGCCGTGAATTACTATGTCTTCTATGACATCTCCTTTTAAATCGAGTAACGTTTCAATGGAAACGACAGGATTTTATTTTGGGATACGAGTATCTCCTTTAGGATCCACTATTCCTTGTTTTCCGCATAACTCGCCCCCTCACACTGGCGAATTAACACAGAAAATGCGTCGCCATGAATTACTATGTCTTCTATGACATCTCCTTTTAAATCGAGTAACGTTTCTATGGAAACGTCAGGATTTTCTTTTGGGATACTAGTATCTCCTTTCCGATGCACTATTCCTTCTTTTCTGCATACCTCGCTCCCTCACACTGGCGAATTAACACAGACATTGCGTCGCCATGAATTACTATGTCTTCTATGACATCTCCTTTTAAATCGAGTAACGTTTCTATGGAATCGACAGGATTTTCTTTTGGGATACGAGTATCTCCTTACCGATGCACTATTCCTTCTTTTCTGCATCCCTCGCTCCCTCACATTGGCGAATTAACACAGACATTGCGTCGCCATGAATTACTATGTCTTCTATGACATCCCCTTTTAAATCGAGTAACGTTTCTATGGAAATGACAGGATTTTCTTTTGGGATACGAGTATCTCCTTTCCGATGCACTATTCCTTCTTTTCTGCATCCCTCGCTCCCTCACATTGGCGAATTAACACAGACATTGCGTCGCCATGAATTACTATGTCTTCTATGACATCTCCTTTCAAATCGAGTAACGTTTCTATGGAAACGACAGGATTTTCTTTTGGGATACGAACATCTCCTTTCCGATGCACTATTCCTTCTTTTCTGCATCCCTCGCTCCTTTACACTGGCGAATAAACACAGAAATGGCATCGCCATAAAATACCATGTCTTCTACGACATCTCCTTTTAAATCGAGTAACGTTTCCATGGAAACGGAAGGATTTTGTTTTGGGATACGAGTATCTCCTTTCCGATGCACTTTTCCTTCTTTTCTGCGTCCCTTGTTCCCTCACACTCGCGAATTAAGACTGAAATTGCGTCGCCATGAAATACTATGTCTTCTATGACATCTCCTTTTAAATAGAGTAACGTTTCCATGGAAATGACAGGATCTTCTTTTGGGATACGAGTATCTCCTTTCCGATGCACTATTCCTTCTTTAATGCATCCCCTGATCCCTCACACTGGCGAATTAACACAGACATTGCGTCGCCATGAATTACTATGTCTTCTATGACATCTCCTTTTAAATCGAGTAACGTTTCTATGTAAACGACAGGATTAAATTTGGGATACGAGTATCCCATTTCCGATGCACTATTTCTTCTTTTCTGCATCCCTCGCTCCCTCACACTGGCGAATAAACACAGACATTGCGGCGCCATGAATTACTATGTCTTCTATGACATCTCCTTTTAAATCGAGTAACATTTCTATGTAAACGACAGGATGTTCTTTTGGGATACGAGTATCTCCTTTCCGATGCACTATTCCTTCTTTTCTGCATCCCTCGCTCCCTCACACTGGCGAATTAACACAGAAATTGCGTCGCTTTGAAATACTATGTCTTCTATGACATCTCCTGCTACATCGAGTAACGTCTCTTTGGAAACAACTGGATTTTCTTTTGGAATACGAGTATCTCCTTTCCGATGCACTATTCCTTCTTTGCTGCGTCCCCTGTTCCCTCACACTCGCGAATTAACACAGAAATTGCGTCGCTATGAAAAACTATGTCTTCTATGACATCTCCTTTTAAATCGAGTAACGTTTCTATGGAATCGACAGAATTTTCTTTTAGGATACGAGTATCTCCTTTCCGATGCACTATTTTTTCTGTAATGCATCCCCTGATCCCTCACACTGGCGAATTAACACAGAAATTGCGTCGCTATGAAATACTATGTCTTCTATGACATCTCCTTTTAAATCGAGTAACGTTTCTACGGAAACAACTGGATTTTCTTTTGGGATACGAGTATCTCCTTTCCGATGCACTAGTCCTTCTGTAATGCATCCCCTGATCCCTCACACTGGCGAATTAACACAGAAATTGCGTCGCTATGAAATACTATGTCTTCTATGACATCTCCTTCTACATCGAGTAACGTTTCTATGGAAACCACTGGATTTTCTTTTGGGATACGAGTATCTCCTTTCCGATGCACTATTCCTTCTTTAATGCATCCCCTGATCCCTCACACTGGCGAATTAACACAGAAATTGCGTCGCCATGAAATACTGTGTCTTCTATGACATCTCCTTTTAAATCGAGTAACGTTTCTATGGAAACAACTGGATTTTCTTTTGGGATACGAGTATCTCCTTTCCGATGCACTAATCCTTCTGTAATGCATCCCCTGATCCCTCACACTGGCGAATTAACACAGAAATTGAGTCGCTATGAAATACTATGTCTTCTATGAAATCTCCTTTTAAAATAAGAAACGTTTCTATGGAAACGACAGGATTTTCTTTTGGGATACGTGTATCTCCTTTAAGATGCACTATTCCTTCTGTAATGCATCCCCTGATCCCTCACACTGGCGAATTAACACAGAAATTGCGTCGCTTTGAAATACTATATGTTCTATGATATCTCCTTCTACATCGAGTAACGTTTCTATGGAAACAAATGGATTTTCTTTTGGGATACGAGTATCTCCTTTCCGATGCACTATTCCTTCTTTTCTGCGTCCCTGTTCCCTCACACTCGCGAATTAACACAGAAATTGCGTCGCTATGATATACTATGTCTTCTATGACATCTCATTTTAAATCGAGTAACGTTTCTATGGAAACGACAGGATTTTCTTTTGGGATACGAGTATCTCCTTTCCGATGCACTATTCCTTCTTTAATGCATCCCCTGATCCCTCACACTGGCGAATTAACACAGAAATTGCGTCGCCATGGAATACTACGTCTTCTATGACATCTCCTTTTAAATCGAGTAACTTTTCTGTGGAAACGACAGGATTTTCTTTTGGGATACCAGTATCTCCTTTCCGATGCACTATTCCTTCTGTAATGCATCCCCTGATCCCTCACACTGGCGAATTAACACAGAAATTGCGTCGCCATGAAATACTATGTGTTCTATGACATCTCGTTCTACATCGAGTAACGTTTCTATGGAAACAACTGGATTTTGTTTTCGGATACGAGTATCTCCTTTCCGATGCACTATTCCTTCTGCAATGCATCCCCTGATCTCTCACACTGGCGAATTAACACAGAAATTGCGTCGCCATGAAATACTATGTCTTCTATGACATCTCCTTTAAATCGAGTAACGCTTCTATGGAAACGACAGGATTTTCTTTTGGGATACGAGTATCTCCTTTCCGATGCACTATTGCTACTTTTCTGCGTCCCTTGTTCCCTCATACTCGCGAATTAACACAGAAATTGCGTCGCCATGAAATACTATGTCTTCTATGACATCTCCTTTTAAATCGAGTAACGTTTCTATGGAAACGACAGGATCTTCTTTTGGGATACGAGTATCTCCTTTCCGATGCACTTCTCCTTCTTTAATGCATCCCCTGATCCCTCACACTGGCGAATTAATACAGAAATTGCGTCGCCATGAAATACTATGTCTTCTATGAGATCTCCTTTTAAATCGAGTAACGTTTCTATGGAAACAACTGGATTTTCTTTTGGGATACGAGTATCTCCTTTCCGATGCACTATTCCTTCTGTAATGAGTTCCCTGATCCCTCACACTGGCGAATTAACACAGAAATGGCGTCGCCATGAATTACTATGTCTTCTATGACATCTCCTTTTAAATCGAGTAACGTTTCTATGGAAACGACAGGATTTTCTTTTGGGATACGAGTATCCCATTTCCGATGCACTATTCCTTCTTTTCTGCATCCCTCGCTCCCTCACACTGGCAAATTAACACAGACATTGCGTCGCCATGAATTACCATGTCTTCTATGACATCTCCTTTTAAATCGTGTAACGTTTCTATGGAAACGACAGGATTTTCTTTTGGGATACTAGTATCTCCTCTCCGATGCACTATTCCTTCTTTTCTGCATCCCTCGCTCCCTCACACTGGCTAATTAACACAGACATTGCGTCGCCGTGAATTACTATGTCTTCTATGACATCTCCTTTTAAATCGAGTAACGTTTCTATGGAAACGACAGGATTTTATTTTGGGATATGAGTATCTCCTTTAGGATCCACTATTCCTTGTTTTCCGCATCCATCGCCCCCTCACACTGGCGAATTAACACAGAAAATGCGTCGCCATGAATTACTATGTCTTCTATGACATCTCCTTTTAAATCGAGTAACGTTTCTATGGAAACGTCAGGATTTTCTTTTGGGATACTAGTATCTCCTTTCCGATGCACTATTCCTTCTGTTCTGCATCCCTCGCTCCCTCACACTGGCGAATTAACACAGACATTGCGTCGCCATGAATTACTATGTCTTCTATGACATCTCCTTTTAAATCGAGTAACGTTTCTTTGGAAACGACAGGATTTTCTTTTGGGATACGAGTATCTCCTTACCGATGCACTATTCCTTCTTTTCTGCATCCCTCGCTCCCTCACACTGGCGAATTAACACAGAAATGGCGTCGCCATGAATTACTATATCTTCTATGACATCCCCTTTTAAATCGAGTAACGTTTCTATGGAAGCGACAGGATTTTCTTTTGGGATACGAGTATCTCCTTTCCGATGCAGTATTCCTTCTTTTCTGCGTCCCTCGCTCCCTCACACTGGCGAATTAACACAGACATTGCGTCGCCATGAATTACTATGTCTTCTATGACATCTCCTTTTAAATCGAGTAACGTTTCTATGGAAACGACAGGATTTTCTTTTGGGATACGAGTATCTGCTTACCGATGCACTATTCCTTCTTTTCTGCATCCCTCGCTCCCTCACACTGGCGAATTAACACAGAAATGGCGTCGCCATGAATTGCTATATCTACTATGACATCCCCTTTTAAATCGAGTAACGTTTCTATGGAAACGACAGGATTTTCTTTTAGGATACGAGTATCTCCTTTCCGATGCACTATTCCCTCTTTTCTGCATCCCTCGCTCCCTCACATTGGCGAATTAACAGACATTGCGTCGCCATGAATTACTATGTCTTCTATGACAACTCCTTTTAAATCGAGTAACGTTTATATGGAAACGACAGGATTTTCTTTTGGGATACGAGTATCTCATTCCCGATGCACTATTCCTTCTTTTCTGCATCCCTCGCTCCCTCACACTGGCGAATTAACACAGAAATGGCGTCGCTGTGCATTACTATGTTTTCTATGACATCTCCTTTTAAATCGAGTAACGTTTGTATGGAAACGACAGGATTTTCTTTTGGGATACGAGTATCTCCTTTCCGATGCACTATTCCTTCTTTTCTGCAACCCTCGCTCCTTTACACTGGCGAATTAACACAGAAATGGCGTCGCCATAAATTACTATGTCTTCTACGACATCTCCTTTTAAATCGAGTAACGTTTCCATGGAAACGAAAGGATTTTGTTTTGGGATACGAGTATCTCCTTTGCGATGCACTATTCCTTCTTCTCTGCATCCCCCACTCCCTCACACTGGCGAATTAACACAGAAATGGCGGCGCCATGAATTACTATGTCTTCTATGACATCTCCTTTTAAATCGAGTAACGTTTCTATGGAAACGACAGGATTTTCTTTTGGGATACGACTATCTCCTTTCCGATGCACTATTCCTTCTTATCTGCATCCCTCGCTCCCTCACACTGGCGAATTAACACAGAAATGGCGTCGCCATGAATTACTATGTCTTCTATGACATCTCCTTTTAAATCGAGTAACGTTTCTATGGAAACGACAGGATTTTCTTTTGGGATACGAGTATCTCCTTTCCGATGCACTATTCCTTCTTATCTGCATCCCACGCTCCCTCACACTGGCGAATTAACACAGAAATGGCGTCGCCATGAATTACTATGTTTTCTATGACATCTCCTTTTAAATCGAGTAACGTTTCTATGGAAACGACAGGATTTTCTTTTGGGATACGAGTATCTCCTTTCCGATGCACTATTCCTTCTTTTCTGCATCCCTCGCTCCCTCACACTGGCGAATTAACACAGAAATGGCGTCGCCATAAATTACTATGTCTTCTACGACATCTCCTTTTAAATCGAGTAACGTTTCCATGGAAACGAAAGGATTTTGTTTAGGGATACGAGTATCTCCTTTGCGATGCACTATTCCTTCTTCTCTGCATCCCCCGCTCCCTCACACTGGCGAATTAACACAGAAATGGCGTCGCCATGAATTACTATGTCTTCTATGACATCTCCTTTTAAATCGAGTAACGTTTCTATGGAAACAACAGGATTTTCTTTTGGGATACGAGTATCTCCTTTCCGATGCACTATTCCTTCTTATCTGCATCCCTCGCTCCCTCACACTGGCGAATTAACACAGAAATGGCGTCGCCATGAATTACTATGTCTTCTATGACATCTCCTTTTAAATCGAGTAACGTTTCTATGGAAACGACAGGATTTTCTTTTGGGATACGAGTATCTCCTTTCCGATGCACTATTCCTTTCTTTCTGCATCCCTCGCCCCTCACAATGGCGAATTAACACAGAAATGGCGTCGCCATGAATTACTATGTCTTCTATGACATCTCCTTTTAAATCGAGTAACGTTTCTATGGAAACGACAGGATTTTCTTTTGGGATACTAGTATCTCCCTTCCGATGCAATATTCCTTCTTTTCTGCATCCCTCGCTCCCTCACACTGGCGAACTAACACAGACATTGCGTCGCCATGAATTACTATGTCTTCTATGACATCTCCTTTTAAATCGAGTAACGTTTCTATGGAAACGACAGGATTTTCTTTTGGGATACGAGTATCTCCTTACCGATGCACTAATCCTTCTTTTCTGCATCCCCTGCTCCTTTACACTGGCGAATTAACACAGATATGGCTTCGCCATAAATTACTATGTCTTCTACGACATATCCTTTTCAATCGAGTAACGTTTCCATGGAAACGAAAGGATTTTGTTTTGGGATACGAGTATCTCCTTTGCGATGCACTATTCCTTCTTCTTAGCATCCCCCGCTCCCTCACACTGGCGAATTAACACAGAAATGGCGTCGCCATGAAGTACTATGTCTTCTACGACATCTCCTTTTAAATCGAGCAACGTTTCTGTGGAAACGACAGGATTTTCTTTTGGGATACTAGTATCTCCTTTCCGATGCACTATTCCTTCTTTTCTGCATCCCTCGCTCCCTCACACTGGCGAAATAACACAGACATTGCGTCGCCGAGAATTACTATGTCTTCTATGACATCTCCTTTTAAATCGAGTAACGTTTCTATGGAAACGACAGGATTTTATTTTAGGATACGAGTATCTCCTTTAGGATCCACAATTCCTTGTTTTCTGCATCCCTCGCTCCCTCACACTGGCGAATTAACACACAAATTGCGTCGCCATGAATTACTATGTCTTCTATGACATCTCCTTCTAAAACGAGTAACGATTCTATGGAAACGACAGGATTTTCTTTTGGAATACGAGTATCTCCTTTACGATGCACTTATCCTTGTTTTCTGCATCCCTCGCTCCCTCACACTGGCGAATTAACACAGAAATGGCGTCGCCATCAATTACTATGTCTTCTATGACATCTCCTTTTAAAACGAGTAACGTTTCTATGGAAACGACAGGATTTTCTTTTGGAATACGAGTATCTCCTTTAGGATCCATTATTCCTTGTTTTCTGCATCCCTCGCTCCCTCACACTGGCGAATTAACACAGAAATTGCGTCGCAATGAATTACTATGTCTTCTATGACATCCCCTTTTAAATCGAGTAACGTTTCTATGGAAACGATAGGATTTTCTTTTCGGACATGAGTATCTCCTTTCCGATGCACTATTCCCTCTTTTCTGCATCCCTCGATCCCTCACACTGGCGAAGTAACACAGAAAATGCGTCGCCATAAATTACTATGTCTTCTATGACATCTCCATTTAAATCGAGTAACGTTTCTATGGAAACGATAGGATTTTCTTTTCGGATACGAGTATCTCCTTTCCGATGCACTATTCCTTCTTTTCTGCATCCCGCGCTCCCTCACACTGGCGAATTAACACAGAATTGACGTCGCCATTAATTACTATGTCTTCTATGACATCTCCTTTTAAATCGAGTAACGTTTCTATGGAAACGACAGGATTTTCTTTTCGGATACGAGTATCTCCTTTCCGATGCACTATTCCTTCTTTTCTGCATCCCACGCTCCCTCACACTGGCGAATTAACACAGAAATGGCGTCGCCATGAATTACTGTGTCTTCTATGATATCTTCCTTTCAATCGAGTAACGTTTCTATGGAAAAACAGGATTTTCTCTTGGGATACGAGTATCTCCTTTCCAATGCACTATTCCTTCTTTTCTGCATCCCTCGCCCCTCACAATGGCGAATTAACACAGAAATGGCGTCGCCATGAATTACTATGTCTTCTAGGACATCTCCTTTTAAATCGAGTAACGTTTCTATGGAAACGATAGGATTTTCTTTTGGGATACGAGTATCTCCTTTCCGATGCACTATCCCTTCTCTTCTGCATCCCTCGCTCCCTCACACTGGCGAATAATTACAGAAATGGCGTCGCCATGAATTACTATGTTTCCTATGACATGTCCTTTTAAATCGAGTAACGTTTCTATGGAAACGACAGGATTTTATTTTGGGATACGAGTATCTCCTTTAGGATCCACTATTATTTGTTTTCTGCATCCCTCGCTCTCTCACACTGGCGAATTAACACAGAAAATGCGTCGCCATGAATTACTATGTCTTCTATGACTTCTCCTTTTAAATCGAGCAACGTTTCTGTGGAAACGACAGGATTTTCTTTTGGGATACTAGTATCTCCTTTCCGATGCACTATTCCTTCTTTTCTGCATCCCTCGCTCCCTCACACTCGCGAATTAACACAGACATTGCGTCGCCGTGAATTACTATGTCTTCTATGACATCTCCTTTTAAATCGAGTAACGTTTCAATGGAAACGACAGGATTTTATTTTGGGATACGAGTATCTCCTTTAGGATCCACTATTCCTTGTTTTCCGCATAACTCGCCCCCTCACACTGGCGAATTAACACAGAAAATGCGTCGCCATGAATTACTATGTCTTCTATGACATCTCCTTTTAAATCGAGTAACGTTTCTATGGAAACGTCAGGATTTTCTTTTGGGATACTAGTATCTCCTTTCCGATGCACTATTCCTTCTTTTCTGCATACCTCGCTCCCTCACACTGGCGAATTAACACAGACATTGCGTCGCCATGAATTACTATGTCTTCTATGACATCTCCTTTTAAATCGAGTAACGTTTCTATGGAATCGACAGGATTTTCTTTTGGGATACGAGTATCTCCTTACCGATGCACTATTCCTTCTTTTCTGCATCCCTCGCTCACTCACACTGGCGAATTAACACAGAAATGGCGTCGCCATGAATTACTATGTCTTCTATGACATCCCCTTTTAAATCGAGTAACGTTTCTATGGAAATGACAGGATTTTCTTTTGGGATACGAGTATCTCCTTTCCGATGCACTATTCCTTCTTTTCTGCATCCCTCGCTCCCTCACATTGGCGAATTAACACAGACATTGCGTCGCCATGAATTACTATGTCTTCTATGACGTCTCCTTTCAAATCGAGTAACGTTTCTATGGAAACGACAGGATTTTCTTTTGGGATACGAACATCTCCTTTCCGATGCACTATTCCTTCTTTTCTGCATCCCTCGCTCCTTTACACTGGCGAATAAACACAGAAATGGCATCGCCATAAAATACCATGTCTTCTACGACATCTCCTTTTAAATCGAGTAACGTTTCCATGGAAACGGAAGGATTTTGTTTTGGGATACGAGTATCTCCTTTCCGATGCACTTTTCCTTCTTTTCTGCGTCCCTTGTTCCCTCACACTCGCGAATTAAGACTGAAATTGCGTCGCCATGAAATACTATGTCTTCTATGACATCTCCTTTTAAATAGAGTAACGTTTCCATGGAAATGACAGGATCTTCTTTTGGGATACGAGTATCTCCTTTCCGATGCACTATTCCTTCTTTAATGCATCCCCTGATCCCTCACACTGGCGAATTAACACAGACATTGCGTCGCCATGAATTACTATGTCTTCTATGACATCTCCTTTTAAATCGAGTAACGTTTCTATGTAAACGACAGGATTAAATTTGGGATACGAGTATCCCATTTCCGATGCACTATTTCTTCTTTTCTGCATCCCTCGCTCCCTCACACTGGCGAATTAACACAGACATTGCGGCGCCATGAATTACTATGTCTTCTATGACATCTCCTTTTAAATCGAGTAACATTTCTATGTAAACGACAGGATGCTCTTTTGGGATACGAGTATCTCCTTTCCGATGCACTATTCCTTCTTTTCTGCATCCCTCGCTCCCTCACACTGGCGAATTAACACAGAAATTGCGTCGCTTTGAAATACTATGTCTTCTATGACATCTCCTGCTACATCGAGTAACGTCTCTTTGGAAACAACTGGATTTTCTTTTGGAATACGAGTATCTCCTTTCCGATGCACTATTCCTTCTTTGCTGAGTCCCCTGTTCCCTCACACTCGCGAATTAACACAGAAATTGCGTCGCTATGAAAAACTATGTCTTCTATGACATCTCCTTTTAAATCGAGTAACGTTTCTATGGAATCGACAGAATTTTCTTTTAGGATACGAGTATCTCCTTTCCGATGCACTATTTTTTCTGTAATGCATCCCCTGATCCCTCACACTGGCGAATTAACACAGAAATTGCGTCGCTATGAAATACTATGTCTTCTATGACATCTCCTTTTAAATCGAGTAACGTTTCTACGGAAACAACTGGATTTTCTTTTGGGATACGAGTATCTCCTTTCCGATGCACTAGTCCTTCTGTAATGCATCCCCTGATCCCTCACACTGGCGAATTAACACAGAAATTGCGTCGCTATGAAATACTATGTCTTCTATGACATCTCCTTCTACATCGAGTAACGTTTCTATGGAAACCACTGGATTTTCTTTTGGGATACGAGTATCTCCTTTCCGATGCACTATTCCTTCTTTAATGCATCCCCTGATCCCTCACACTGGCGAATTAACACAGAAATTGCGTCGCCATGAAATACTGTGTCTTCTATGACATCTCCTTTTAAATCGAGTAACGTTTCTATGGAAACAACTGGATTTTCTTTTGGGATACGAGTATCTCCTTTCCGATGCACTAATCCTTCTGTAATGCATCCCCTGATCCCTCACACTGGCGAATTAACACAGAAATTGAGTCGCTATGAAATACTATGTCTTCTATGACATCTCCTTTTAAAATAAGAAACGTTTCTATGGAAACGACAGGATTTTCTTTTGGGATACGTGTATCTCCTTTAAGATGCACTATTCCTTCTGTAATGCATCCCCTGATCCCTCACACTGGCGAATTAACACAGAAATTGCGTCGCTTTGAAATACTATATGTTCTATGATATCTCCTTCTACATCGAGTAACGTTTCTATGGAAACAACTGGATTTTCTTTTGGGATACGAGTATCTCCTTTCCGATGCACTATTCCTTCTTTTCTGCGTCCCTGTTCCCTCACACTCGCGAATTAACACAGAAATTGCGTCGCTATGATATACTATGTCTTCTATGACATCTCATTTTAAATCGAGTAACGTTTCTATGGAAACGACAGGATTTTCTTTTGGGATACGAGTATCTCCTTTCCGATGCACTATTCCTTCTTTAATGCATCCCCTGATCCCTCACACTGGCGAATTAACACAGAAATTGCGTCGCCATGGAATACTACGTCTTCTATGACATCTCCTTTTAAATCGAGTAACTTTTCTGTGGAAACGACAGGATTTTCTTTTGGGATACCAGTATCTCCTTTCCGATGCACTATTCCTTCTGTAATGCATCCCCTGATCCCTCACACTGGCGAATTAACACAGAAATTGCGTCGCCATGAAATACTATGTGTTCTATGACATCTCGTTCTACATCGAGTAACGTTTCTATGGAAACAACTGGATTTTGCTTTCGGATACGAGTATCTCCTTTCCGATGCACTATTCCTTCTGCAATGCATCCCCTGATCTCTCACACTGGCGAATTAACACAGAAATTGCGTCGCCATGAAATACTATGTCTTCTATGACATCTCCTTTAGATCGAGTAACGCTTCTATGGAAACGACAGGATTTTCTTTTGGGATACGAGTATCTCCTTTCCGATGCACTATTGCTACTTTTCTGCGTCCCTTGTTCCCTCATACTCGCGAATTAACACAGAAATTGCGTCGCCATGAAATACTATGTCTTCTATGACATCTCCTTTTAAATCGAGTAACGTTTCTATGGAAACGACAGGATCTTCTTTTGGGATACGAGTATCTCCTTTCCGATGCACTTCTCCTTCTTTAATGCATCCCCTGATCCCTCACACTGGCGAATTAATACAGAAATTGCGTCGCCATGAAATACTATGTCTTCTATGAGATCTCCTTTTAAATCGAGTAACGTTTCTATGGAAACAACTGGATTTTCTTTTGGGATACGAGTATCTCCTTTCCGATGCACTATTCCTTCTGTAATGAATTCCCTGATCCCTCACACTGACGAATTAACACAGAAATTGCGTCGCTATGAAATACTATGTCTTCTATGACATCTCCTTTTAAATCGAGTAACGTTTCTATGGAAACGACAGGATTTTCTTTTGGGATACGTGTATCTCCTTTCCGATGCACTATTCCTTCTGTAATGCATCCCCTGATCCCCCACACTGGCGAATTAACACAGAAATTGCGTCGCTTTGAAATACTATGTCTTCTATGACATCTCCTTCTACATCGAGTAACGTTTCTTTGGAAACAACTGGATTTTCTTTTGGAATACGAGTATCTCCTTTCCGATGCACTATTCCTTCTTTTCTGCGTCCCTTGTTCCCTCACACTCGCGAATTAACACAGAAATTGCGTCGCTATGAAATACTATGTCTTCTATGACATCTCCTTTTAAATCGAGTAACGTTTCTATGGAAACGACAGAATTTCCTTTTGGGATACGAGTATCTCCTTTCCGATGCACTATTTTTTCTGTAATGCATCCCCTGATCCCTCACACTGGCGAATTAACACAGAAATTGCGTCGCTATGAAATACTGTGTCTTCTATGACATCTCCTTTTACATCGAGTAACGTTTCTATGGAAACAACTGCATTTTTTTTTTGGGATACGAGTATCTCCATTCCGATGCACTATTCCTTCTGTAATGCATCCCCTGATCCCTCACACTGACGAATTAACACAGAAATTGCGTCGCTATGAAATACTATGTCTTCTATGACATCTCCTTCTACATCGAGTAGCGTTTCTTTGGAAACAAATGGATTTTCTTTTGGATACGAGTATCTCCTTTCCGATGCACTATTCCTTCTGTAATGCATCCCCTGATCCCTCACACTGGCGAATTAACACAGAAATTGCGTCGCTATGAAATACTATGTCTTCTATGACATCTCCTTTTAAATCGAATAACATTTCTATGTAAACGACAGGATTTTCTCTTGGGATACGAGTATCTCCTTTCCGATGCACTATTCCTTCTTTAATGCATCCCCTGATCCCTCACACTGGCGAATTAACACAGAAATTGCGTCGCCATGAAATACTATGTCTTCTATGACATCTCCTTTCAAATCGAGTAACGTTACTATGGAAACGGCAGGATTTTCTTTTGGATACGAGTATCTCCTTTCCGATGCACTATTGCTTCTTTTCTGCGTCCCTTGTTCCCTCACACTGGCGAATTAACACAGAAATTGCGTCGCCATGAATTACTATGTCTTCTATGACATCTCCTTTTAAATCGAGTAACGTTTCTATGGAAACGACAGGATTTTCTTTTGGGATACGAGTATCTCCATTCCGATGCACTATTCCTTCTTTTCTGCGTCCCTTGTTCCCTCACACTCGCGAATTAACACAGAAATTGCGTCGCCATGAATTACTATGTCTTCTATGACATCTTCTTTTAAATCGAGTAACGTTTCTATGGAAACGACAGGATTTTCTTTTGGGGTACGAGTATCCCCTTTCCGATGCACTATTCCTTCTTTTCTGCGTCCCTTGTTCCCTCACACTCGCGAATTAACACAGAAATTGCGTCGCCATGAATTACTATGTCTTCTATGACATCTCCTTTTAAATCGAGTAACGTTTCTATGGAGACGACAGGATCTTCTTTTGGGATACGAGTATCTCCTTTCCGATGCACTATTCCTTCTTTAATGCATCCCCTGATCCCTCACACTGGCGAATTAACACAGAAATTGCGTCGCCATTAAATACTATGTCTTCTATGAGATCTCCTTTTAAATCGAGTAACGTCTCTATGGAAACAACTGGATTTTCTTTTGGGATACGAGTATCTCCTTTCCGATGCACTATTCCTTCTGTAATGCATCCCCTGATCCCTCACACTGGCGAATTCACACAGAAATTGCGTCGCTATGAAATACTATGTCTTCTATGACATCTCCTTCTACATCGAGTGACGTTTCTATGGAAACAACTGGATTTTCTTTTGGGATACGAGTATCCCCTTTCCGATGCACTATTCCTTCTGTAATGCATCCTCTGATCCCTCACACTGGCGAATTAACACAGAAATTGCGTCGCTATGAAATACTATGTCTTCTATGACATCTCCTTCTACAACGAGAAACGTTTCTATGGAAACAACTGGATTTTCTTTTCGGATACGAGTATCTCCTTTCCGATGCACTATTCCTTCTGTAATGCATCCCCTGCTCCCTCACACTGGCGAATTAACACAGAAATTGCGTCGCTATGAAATACTATGTCTTCTATGACATCTCCTTTTAAATCGAGTAACGTTTCTATGGAAACGACAGAATTTTCTTTTCGGATACGAGTATCTCCTTTCCGATGCACTATTCATTCTTTAAAGCATCCCCTGATCCCTCACACTCGCGAATTAACACAGAAATTGCATCGCCATGAAATACTATGTCTTCTATGACATCTCCTTTTAAATCGAGTAACGTTTCTATGGAAATGGCAGGATTTTCTGGGATACGAGTATCTCCTTTCCGATGCACTATTCCTTCTTTTCTGCGTCCCTTGTTCCGTCACACTCGCGAATTAACACAGAAATTGCGTCGCCATGAATTACTATGTCTTCTATGACATCTCCTTTTAAATCGAGTAACGTTTCTATGGAAACGACAGGATCTTCTTTTGGGATACGAGTATCTCCTTTCCGATGCACTATTCCTTCTTTAATGCATCCCCTGATCCCTCACACTGGCGAATTAACACAGAAATTGCGTCGCCATGAAATACTATGTCTTCCATGACATCTCCTTTTAAATCGAGTAACGTTTCTATGGAAACGACAGGATTTTCTTTTGGGATACGAGTATCTCCTTTCCGATGCGCTATTCCTTCTTTTCTGCGTCCCTTGTTCCCTCATACTCGCGAATTAACACAGAAATAGCGTCGCCATGAAATACTATGTCTTCTGTGACATCTCCTTTAAAATCGAGTAACGTTTCTATGGAACCGACAGGCTTTTCTTTTGGGATACGAGTATCTCCTTTCCGATGCACAATTCCTTCTTTAATGCATCCCCTGATTTCTCACACTGGCGAATTAACACAGAAATTGCGTCGCCATGAAATACTATGTCTTCCATGACATCTCCTTTTCAATCGAGTAACGTTTCTATGGAAACGACAGGATTTTCTTTTGGGATACGAGTATCTCCTTTCCGATGCACTATTCCTTGTTTTCTGCGTCCCTTGTTCCCTCACACTCGCGAATTAACACAGAAATTGCGTCGCCATGAAATACTGTGTCTTCTATGACATCTCCTTTTAAATCGAGTAACGTTTCTATGGAAACGACAGGATTTTCCTTTGGGATACGAGTATCTCCTTTCCGAAGCACTATTCCTTCTTTTCTGCGTCCCTTGTTCCCTCACATTCGCGAATTAACACAGAAATTGCGTCGCCATGAAATACTATGTCTTCCATGACATCTCCTTTTAAATCGAGTAACGTTTCTATGGAAACGACAGGATTTTCTTTTGGGATACGAGTATCTCCTTTCCGATGCACTATTCCTTCTTTTCTGCGTCCCTTGTTCCCTCACACTCGCGAATTAACACAGAAATTGCGTCGCCATGAAATACTGTGTCTTCTATGACATCTCCTTTTAAATCGAGTAACGTTTCTATGGAAACGACAGGATTTTCTTT
This sequence comes from Schistocerca piceifrons, assembly GCF_021461385.2. Classification (NCBI taxonomy): domain Eukaryota; kingdom Metazoa; phylum Arthropoda; class Insecta; order Orthoptera; family Acrididae; genus Schistocerca; species Schistocerca piceifrons. Next base: position 5,402 of record NW_025728971.1, on the reverse strand, counting down.
TGGATACGAGTATCTCCTTTCCGATGCACTATTCCTTCTTTTCTGCGTCCCTTGTTCCCTCATACTCGCGAATTAACACAGAAATAGCGTCGCCATGAAATACTATGTCTTCTGTGACATCTCCTTTAAAATCGAGTAACGTTTCTATGGAACCGACAGGCTTTTCTTTTGGGATACGAGTATCTCCTTTCCGATGCACAATTCCTTCTTTAATGCATCCCCTGATTTCTCACACTGGCGAATTAACACAGAAATTGCGTCGCTATGAAATACTGTGTCTTCTATGACATCTCCTTTTACATCGAGTAACGTTTCTATGGAAACAACTGCATTTTTTTTTTGGGATACGAGTATCTCCATTCCGATGCACTATTCCTTCTGTAATGCATCCCCTGATCCCTCACACTGACGAATTAACACAGAAATTGCGTCGCTATGAAATACTATGTCTTCTATGACATCTCCTTCTACATCGAGTAGCGTTTCTTTGGAAACAAATGGATTTTCTTTTGGGATACGAGTATCTCCTTTCCGATGCACTATTCCTTCTGTAATGCATCCCCTGATCCCTCACACTGGCGAATTAACACAGAAATTGCGTCGCTATGAAATACTATGTCTTCTATGACATCTCCTTTTAAATCGAATAACATTTCTATGTAAACGACAGGATTTTCTCTTGGGATACGAGTATCTCCTTTCCGATGCACTATTCCTTCTTTAATGCATCCCCTGATCCCTCACACTGGCGAATTAACACAGAAATTGCGTCGCCATGAATTACTATGTCTTCTATGACATCTCCTTTTAAATCGAGTAACGTTTCTATGGAAACGACAGGATTTTCTTTTGGGATACGAGTATCTCCTTTCCGATGCACTATTCCTTCTTTTCTGCGTCCCTTGTTCCCTCACACTCGCGAATTAACACAGAAATTGCGTCGCCATGAATTACTATGTCTTCTATGACATCTTCTTTTAAATCGAGTAACGTTTCTATGGAAACGACAGGATTTTCTTTTGGGGTACGAGTATCCCCTTTCCGATGCACTATTCCTTCTTTTCTGCGTCCCTTGTTCCCTCACACTCGCGAATTAACACAGAAATTGCGTCGCCATGAATTACTATGTCTTCTATGACATCTCCTTTTAAATCGAGTAACGTTTCTATGGAGACGACAGGATCTTCTTTTGGGATACGAGTATCTCCTTTCCGATGCACTATTCCTTCTTTAATGCATCCCCTGATCCCTCACACTGGCGAATTAACTCAGAAATTGCGTCGCCATTAAATACTATGTCTTCTATGAGATCTCCTTTTAAATCGAGTAACGTCTCTATGGAAACAACTGGATTTTCTTTTGGGATACGAGTATCTCCTTTCCGATGCACTATTCCTTCTGTAATGCATCCCCTGATCCCTCACACTGGCGAATTCACACAGAAATTGCGTCGCTATGAAATACTATGTCTTCTATGACATCTCCTTCTACATCGAGTGACGTTTCTATGGAAACAACTGGATTTTCTTTTGGGATACGAGTATCCCCTTTCCGATGCACTATTCCTTCTGTAATGCATCCTCTGATCCCTCACACTGGCGAATTAACACAGAAATTGCGTCGCTATGAAATACTATGTCTTCTATGACATCTCCTTCTACAACGAGAAACGTTTCTATGGAAACAACTGGATTTTCTTTTCGGATACGAGTATCTCCTTTCCGATGCACTATTCCTTCTGTAATGCATCCCCTGCTCCCTCACACTGGCGAATTAACACAGAAATTGCGTCGCTATGAAATACTATGTCTTCTATGACATCTCCTTTTAAATCGAGTAACGTTTCTATGGAAACGACAGAATTTTCTTTTCGGATACGAGTATCTCCTTTCCGATGCACTATTCATTCTTTAAAGCATCCCCTGATCCCTCACACTCGTGAATTAACACAGAAATTGCATCGCCATGAAATACTATGTCTTCTATTACATCTCCTTTTAAATCGAGTAACGTTTCTATGGAAATGGCAGGATTTTCTGGGATACGAGTATCTCCTTTCCGATGCACTATTCCTTCTTTTCTGCGTCCCTTGTTCCGTCACACTCGCGAATTAACACAGAAATTGCGTCGCCATGAATTACTATGTCTTCTATGACATCTCCTTTTAAATCGAGTAACGTTTCTATGGAAACGACAGGATCTTCTTTTGGGATACGAGTATCTCCTTTCCGATGCACTATTCCTTCTTTAATGCATCCCCTGATCCCTCACACTGGCGAATTAACACAGAAATTGCGTCGCCATGAAATACTATGTCTTCTATGACATCTCCTTTTAAAACGAGTAACGTTTCTATGGAAACGACAGGATTTTCTTTTGGAATACGAGTATCTCCTTTAGGATCCATTATTCCTTGTTTTCTGCATCCCTCGCTCCCTCACACTGGCGAATTAACACAGAAATTGCGTCGCAATGAATTACTATGTCTTCTATGACATCCCCTTTTAAATCGAGTAACGTTTCTATGGAAACGATAGGATTTTCTTTTCGGACATGAGTATCTCCTTTCCGATGCACTATTCCCTCTTTTCTGCATCCCTCGATCCCTCACACTGGCGAAGTAACACAGAAAATGCGTCGCCATAAATTACTATGTCTTCTATGACATCTCCATTTAAATCGAGTAACGTTTCTATGGAAACGATAGGATTTTCTTTTCGGATACGAGTATCTCCTTTCCGATGCACTATTCCTTCTTTTCTGCATCCCGCGCTCCCTCACACTGGCGAATTAACACAGAATTGACGTCGCCATTAATTACTATGTCTTCTATGGCATCTCCTTTTAAATCGAGTAACGTTTCTATGGAAACGACAGGATTTTCTTTTCGGATACGAGTATCTCCTTTCCGATGCACTATTCCTTCTTTTCTGCATCCCACGCTCCCTCACACTGGCGAATTAACACAGAAATGGCGTCGCCATGAATTACTGTGTCTTCTATGATATCTTCCTTTCAATCGAGTAACGTTTCTATGGAAAAACAGGATTTTCTCTTGGGATACGAGTATCTCCTTTCCAATGCACTATCCTTCTTTTCTGCATCCCTCGCCCCTCACAATGGCGAATTAACACAGAAATGGCGTCGCCATGAATTACTATGTCTTCTAGGACATCTCCTTTTAAATCGAGTAACGTTTCTATGGAAACGATAGGATTTTGTTTTGGGATACGAGTATCTCCTTTCCGATGCACTATCCCTTCTCTTCTGCATCCCTCGCTCCCTCACACTGGCGAATAATTACAGAAATGGCGTCGCCATGAATTACTATGTTTCCTATGACATGTCCTTTTAAATCGAGTAACGTTTCTATGGAAACGACAGGATTTTATTTTGGGATACGAGTATCTCCTTTAGGATCCACTATTATTTGTTTTCTGCATCCCTCGCTCTCTCACACTGGCGAATTAACACAGAAAATGCGTCGCCATGAATTACTATGTCTTCTATGACTTCTCCTTTTAAATCGAGCAACGTTTCTGTGGAAACGACAGGATTTTCTTTTGGGATACTAGTATCTCCTTTCCGATGCACTATTCCTTCTTTTCTGCATCCCTCGCTCCCTCACACTCGCGAATTAACACAGACATTGCGTCGCCGTGAATTACTATGTCTTCTATGACATCTCCTTTTAAATCGAGTAACGTTTCAATGGAAACGACAGGATTTTATTTTGGGATACGAGTATCTCCTTTAGGATCCACTATTCCTTGTTTTCCGCATAACTCGCCCCCTCACACTGGCGAATTAACACAGAAAATGCGTCGCCATGAATTACTATGTCTTCTATGACATCTCCTTTTAAATCGAGTAACGTTTCTATGGAAACGTCAGGATTTTCTTTTGGGATACTAGTATCTCCTTTCCGATGCACTATTCCTTCTTTTCTGCATACCTCGCTCCCTCACACTGGCGAATTAACACAGACATTGCGTCGCCATGAATTACTATGTCTTCTATGACATCTCCTTTTAAATCGAGTAACGTTTCTATGGAATCGACAGGATTTTCTTTTGGGATACGAGTATCTCCTTACCGATGCACTATTCCTTCTTTTCTGCATCCCTCGCTCACTCACACTGGCGAATTAACACAGAAATGGCGTCGCCATGAATTACTATGTCTTCTATGACATCCCCTTTTAAATCGAGTAACGTTTCTATGGAAATGACAGGATTTTCTTTTGGGATACGAGTATCTCCTTTCCGATGCACTATTCCTTCTTTCTGCATCCCTCGCTCCCTCACATTGGCGAATTAACACAGACATTGCGTCGCCATGAATTACTATGTCTTCTATGACATCTCCTTTCAAATCGAGTAACGTTTCTATGGAAACGACAGGATTTTCTTTTGGGATACGAACATCTCCTTTCCGATGCACTATTCCTTCTTTTCTGCATCCCTCGCTCCTTTACACTGGCGAATAAACACAGAAATGGCATCGCCATAAAATACCATGTCTTCTACGACATCTCCTTTTAAATCGAGTAACGTTTCCATGGAAACGGAAGGATTTTGTTTTGGGATACGAGTATCTCCTTTCCGATGCACTTTTCCTTCTTTTCTGCGTCCCTTGTTCCCTCACACTCGCGAATTAAGACTGAAATTGCGTCGCCATGAAATACTATGTCTTCTATGACATCTCCTTTTAAATAGAGTAACGTTTCCATGGAAATGACAGGATCTTCTTTTGGGATACGAGTATCTCCTTTCCGATGCACTATTCCTTCTTTAATGCATCCCCTGATCCCTCACACTGGCGAATTAACACAGACATTGCGTCGCCATGAATTACTATGTCTTCTATGACATCTCCTTTTAAATCGAGTAACGTTTCTATGTAAACGACAGGATTAAATTTGGGATACGAGTATCCCATTTCCGATGCACTATTTCTTCTTTTCTGCATCCCTCGCTCCCTCACACTGGCGAATTAACACAGACATTGCGGCGCCATGAATTACTATGTCTTCTATGACATCTCCTTTTAAATCGAGTAACATTTCTATGTAAACGACAGGATGTTCTTTTGGGATACGAGTATCTCCTTTCCGATGCACTATTCCTTCTTTTCTGCATCCCTCGCTCCCTCACACTGGCGAATTAACACAGAAATTGCGTCGCTTTGAAATACTATGTCTTCTATGACATCTCCTGCTACATCGAGTAACGTCTCTTTGGAAACAACTGGATTTTCTTTTGGAATACGAGTATCTCCTTTCCGATGCACTATTCCTTCTTTGCTGCGTCCCCTGTTCCCTCACACTCGCGAATTAACACAGAAATTGCGTCGCTATGAAAAACTATGTCTTCTATGACATCTCCTTTTAAATCGAGTAA
>NW_025728970.1:0-48409 GCF_021461385.2 Schistocerca piceifrons | reverse complement strand
CATTTTCCAAGAGGGCGGCTTGATGCGGGCCAAGATGACACGTTCAAACGTTTTGCCCATCGTGGAAAGGAGACTGATTGGTCGGTGGTGCGCAGGCTGAAGTGGGTCCTTACCCGGTTTCGGGATGGGTATGATCTTGGCCAGTTTCCATTGTGGTGGGAAATGTTCCTTCAGCAGGCATTCGTTGAGTATTCTCGTTAATAGCACTAGTGGTTTCCGTGGGAGATGCTTCAGATGGTCGTTCGAAATTCCGTCAGGTCCGGGGGCAGATGTGGAGTGTAATTTCCTGAGTATGCGGCGAATTTCTCCTGGAGACGTCAGTTCTGGCCGGTCTCCGCTGGGGTGTTGTCTTATGTGGTGTGCCTCTGCCCGAGTGCGCGCGTCCTCTTCCTCATCGTTCTCAAAGTCTGCAAAATTCAGGCGTGATTGCGTTTCGTAAGTTTCCGCGAAAAGTTCGGCCTTTTGGAGGTTGTCAAAGATTAGGTTGGTGCCATCCGTGAGCGCCGTTTTTGGTGGCTTGGGTTTCTTGATATTACGGATGAGTGCCCATTCATCGCGCGATAGGTGTTGGATTTGTGCCATCCGGTCCTCCCATAGTTCGGCGCGCCATTCCTTGCAACGCCACGTGAGTTCTCTGGAGAGCTGGTGCATTTCTCGTCTATATGCTGGGTTGCGAGTTTGTTGCCATTTTTTACGGGCTCGATTCTTCAAATATTTCAAGTCTTGCAGTGCCGGCGGCAGTGGGTCGCGATATGGTGTCGAGAAGAGTAACTTCGTGGAGGCCTGGTGAGCGGCCTTCTTGATTTTCGAAGTCAGACGAGTGATGGCGTCGTCGAGTTGCTCCGGTGTTGCTAATGGCTCCGTGGGGCGCACATTGTTGTTTAGCCACCTGGCGTAGGATATCCAGTCTGTGGAGACTTTCGTTTTCGGTGGCAATAGTGGAAGAGCTCCAGACAGTGTTCCGAGAACAGGTTGGTGGTCAGAAGTCAAGTCATTGATCGTCTGGAGTGACAGATCGGGATTCATGTTTTTGATTATGGCCACATCTAGGACATCCGGCTGATGGCGTGGAACAGTAGGCAGGTAAGTCGGTTCTTCAGGACCTTGTGTGAATGCTTGGAGCCGAATTTCAAGTTCGTAGAGACGGGTGCCTTTGGCGTTCGTCTGCCGCGAGTTCCATGCTACATGCTTCGCATTAAGATCCCCACAAAGGAGGACTCTGTCGTATCGATCAAAGATGGAGATAAAGTCTTCATCTGTGAAGGCTGCGCCAGGGCTCAAGTAGGCTGCGACGAACGTGAGCTTCCCGTGTATGGTGGCGATCGTGACTGCTGTGGCTTCCAGACTCGTCATGTCAGGCAAGGTTTCGAGAGAGTGAGTGAGGGAAGATCGCAGGTAGATTGCTGTACCTCCACCGCGCCGATTGTGGCGGTCAGTGCGGTATCCCACCATGTTGCGAATGTTGAAGGTTTGGGTGGGTCGCAGATGCGTTTCGGACAATAGTAGCACATCAATTTTGTGGTGTTCGACGAAGTCGGTGAGTTCTACTTTCTTGGGAGCGACGCCGTTGGCGTTAAAAAAGCAGAATGTAAGGTTTCTGTGTTGATGCCGCTCTTGGTCCATGTTAGTCGGTGAAAAAAGGCCATGATTCCTTCCAGTAGAGTGAGTAGTTTGGATAACAGATCCGGTGCGTCGTTGAATTTGCGAGCTGTATCTGCTAAGATGGCAAAGACGTTCTTCGTTTTTAGTAAGTTGATGATGGAGCCCATGTTAGATAGCGCGGCGATGATATCGGACAGTCCGAGGGCGTTGTCCGTGGATCGTTGCTGCTGTTGTTGCTGGCGAAGATCGTGCAGTCGTTGGCGCGCCGTGTTTTTCGGTCGAGTTGGTTGTTGCTGGGTTGGTGTTTGAAATAACGACGATGCAGCCGTCCAGGGTGTTCGGAGAGATGGGAAGTCCTTCGGAGTCGCCGCAAACGACGGCTGTGGTGGTTGTTGGGGCTCCTTGGATGGTGGAGGTCGCAGTTGGTAGGCGTGTATCGCCTTCTGAAATTCAGGGCAACCACGCCAAGTCCCAGGTGGCCTTCTTGGCGACAGTTTGCGCAGATGGGTGGTTCTGTTCGTGGCTTGGTACAATCCTTTGCGTGGTGGTGGCCGCCACAGCGTACACACCTGACCGGCATCTGACAGTACCGGCCAGTGTGGTTGAATTTGAGGCATTTCTTGCACTGGGCAGGCCCATCAAGTGGCTTGTAGTCTTCCACCTTAATTCTGGTATGGAAGAGGTATTGTACGTCGTAGATGGTGCGGCTTTTCTGTCCATGTGGCAGAGATACACAGTAAGCCGACTGTGGAATCAGTTTCTTGGAGGTCAGGTCTCGTTTCTTGAACTGGTGTACGTTCGTGACTGTGAATTGCATGTGGCGAAGTTCGGCGGCGAGTTCGTCTTCGGTAATTTCCTCTGGGATATTCTTGAGGACCACTTGGAGTTCTCTGTCTTCTGCTGCTTGGTGGGTGAAATAGGGCATGTTGATAGAATGGAGGTAGTCCAGTGCTGCTCGTTGGTCTGCCAGCGTTTCAAAGTGGTATTTGATCTGATTATTTTTGTAGATCGCCTTGAGTGGTCCGCTGATCTTCTGCTTTAATTGAGCGTTTAGTTCCAGGTATTTTCCAGTGTAGTTGATTGTCACAGGTGGTATTCTCGGTTTCGGCGGCGGCGGAGCCGTGGCGTCCTGAGTATTTGTGTCGTTAGGCTGAGGCTGGTGTTGGTCTTCCATTGCTGGGTCCTGTTGCTGTAGTGGTGCGTAGTAGTTGGTGGTGGGTACAGCTCGTTGTTCCGTCTGCATGGGGGTATTTTCTTCGGCTTTCCTGCGTTTGGTGCCTTTCCGGCGGCGTCTGACTTCCTGGAATGGTGCATCAGAGTCGCTGGATTCGTCCTGATAGTCCATGGCATTGTGTTGTTCCGTCGGATTGTGACTCTTCGTTCGGCAGTCGTCAGAAGATGAGTTGGCACTGGTGGTTGGGCCGTCCTGCTCCCGCCGTCTTGCGAGTTCCTTTGCTCGTGCGTCGCGGTCGCGGCGGAGTTGTTCCAGTTTCTCTTGAATCATCGCAGTGCATAAGTCTTCAGGCGTGGGGGCCGGTGGGGCGGGGTGTCGCGGTCGAGCGCCCTGAGTGGTCCTGCTCGCGAGTTCTACCTCAGCCCTGTGTGTCTGTTCTGGCCTAGAGGAACGCGGGCTTGCCACCCGCGGGTGGGGCCCTGGCTCCTCGTCGTCCCCTACTCTATTCATCCTACAAGTGCGGCTAGTCCGCACTATCTTGCCTACACTCTATGTCGGTCCTATAACACGACAAATTGCTTAGTACTCGCTAAGAAGCAAGTGAATCGCAGAGTTTTGTAGCTCTCGATAGCGGCGAGTCGCACAAGGCTTCCACACGCACTACGATCGCTAAGGGACTCCAACCCTTTCTTGGCAGAGAATCACAAGGGCCCAGCCAGTGTCGCGGGCGGGCGCGGACGGCCGAGAGAGCGGCCGCCACTCTGCGCGCCGCCGCGCCGCGCCTCCCGCGCTTGCTACCGCCCAACGTCCGACAGCCTGTGCGGAGCAGCCCCAAAGCTGCGCCACAACCGCCCGCGCCTTTCAAACCACCGAGGATGGGGGCTACACACAGCCACACCACAGTCGCCAACCAGTCGCCACGGCAGCGCCGCAAACCACGGCCAAACTGCAGCTACCGCGCGCTACAGCCTGGGTCGGCCCGCCGAGAATCGCCGCCCCCGCCCAAATGCCGCCCCCACAGCCCCAGCCGACGACCCGCCACAATGGCCAAACTTCGGCAAAACTCCCACACCGTCGCCGCGGCAGCCCGGCCAGCGCGGCCGGCGCCACAGCCACACAAGCCGAGGCGTGCGGCGATGACGGCCGTGCAAACGCGCCTCCGCCGCCCCATCGCCTTCCGTCGCCCTCCCGCCGTTTCCCGATCGGCCCGCAGCCGTCGGGCCACATCGCGCGCCGTCCTCCTCCTCTCGCCCGCCAACATTCACAGCCGTTTCTCAACAATTGCCCGCCGCAAACGGACGCCGCCTGCGCAACAGGCGCCGCCGCCCCTCGCCGCTTCCGACCCAACCCCTCGACCGAGGCAAACCGCAATCCGAATCTACAGACCAACCCAATCTGCCGTCAGCACACACGACAGCCGACCTTACACGTTGCGCGTTACACATTACGTTTACACGTCTAGGTTAGGTTCGGTTAGGTTAGGTGGACGTGGGTTAGGTTAAGGGGACTTGGGTTAGGTTAAGCGTCAAACTTAGGTTAAGCATTCAAACACGTCAGGCGTCAGAGGTTAGGTTAGGTTAGGTTAGGTTAGGTTAGGTTAGGTTAGGTTACGTTAGGTTACGTTACACGTTAGGTTAAGGGGTCAGTGCTAGGTTAAGAAGCGTCAAACGTAGGTTAAAAAAGCGTTCAAAACGTGAGGCGTGAGCCGCCGGACAGCTTACCTTACGTAGACGTTTGGGGCTCACAGGCTGAGCTCACCTCACCACACCACAGGTTAGGTTCGGTTCGGTTCGCTCGGCTCAGCGTAAAGCGCCGAGGTCAGGGTTACGTTCGTTCACCTTCGGGCGCCACACTTTCGGTTGAAAGGTCGCGACGGGGACGACGTCGGCAGGCACCGCCGCAAACGGACAAAACGTACAGACGACGTCGAAAACCGCCGACAGACGGGGGAGCAGCACGACCACGACCAGATACCGAGCGCGAACGAGACGCACGCGAACCACCCCCACCGGCCAAAGGGCACCACACAACAACCCAGAGCACCACGTGTCGACACCACAGCAACCCGCCGCTCACGCGACAATGGCTGGCACCGAAGGGCAACCGCCCGCAACTGCGCTTTCCGCGCCGGCCCGGATGCACGTCGTGCTACAACAACACCACTACCGTACACAGCCGCTGTTCACAACATCACTATCATGCGCGCCCGCGGCTCGCCGCCGTCGCAGTCGCAGCCCCAACGCCAGCACTTTTGCACCACCATTCACACGCACCGCAACACAGCTCGCCGACACAGCCGAACAAAACAAACACCACACAACAACAGCAACAACGCCGCCGCCTCTACTCGTGCCGGCGACCCACCCCGCCGATGGCGCACCTTTCGCCAGCCGGCAATCGACACACACGCACGCACCCACCCACCCCCCGGGGCCCAGTGCAAAAAAAAACACACAAAAACAAAAACAAAAAAAAACAACACAAACGACACGGGAAGCGCACACCGCCACTTCGCGCGCACGCCACCAACCAGTCGTCGTCTCAAAATAACAAACACAAACAAAATAAACTAACAACTAGGGCAACACAAAACAAAAAACGCCTCGCACGAACCGCCCACAAAAAGGACAAGCACACGCACAGCCTCTGCTGACGACCACGACGCAGCGGCACGCTGCTCCTGTCCCGCGCCCCGCGCCCCGCGCCCCACTCGATTCACAACTCACGCGACACCGTCAACGACGGGCTCGCTTCCCGCAACCTACCACCTTTCCGCCACGACGCACAGCCCCAGCCCCACCCGACCCGACGACGCCCGTGGCAACGACTGCACTTTCACCACCGCCTCCCCCTTCCCCCCCAAAACACACACACACACACAGCCAGCCAAAAACGCACTCGCGACCCACACATGCACGTGCATCGGCACACGCCAACCAGTCAACGTCGACAACCACACGCAAGGCTCGAAACGAAACCGGCGTCCTTCCACGTTGCCATCAAGCTACCTACACGACACAAGACACAAGGAACAAACACAACAGCCGGCCCCACTAATTCCCACTCTCACGCCGCAAAAAGCACACCGAAACCGCCAAACGCACGCACATTCCCCTTCGCACTGACACCGACCGGCTCGCTACCACACACCTCTCGGCAGCCGTTTCACGCCAATTCGCCACACCGCCCACACAGTCGACAAGCGCCCGCCCTGTACGGCACACGCAACGACGCAGCGCAGCAAAGGGCGCCCGCAACACATACCTCTCCTCTCTCTCCCTCTCCGCCGCCCGACGCGCCAACCGCCACGCCACACCGCCAGCCACTCGCAAATTGTGCACTGCCACCAGCCACACGTCCAACACGCCGCGCCGCCTCCGGCCACCCGCCAGGGGGCGCTCACGTCCGCGACAACAGCGCGGCCCGCCGGGCCGAACCGAACCGAACCGAGCCGCCGCTGCTCTGCACTCGGCACGGCCACACCCTGCTGCAGACCGGGCTCGTCTCTCTGTACGCGTCTGCCTGCGCATCAACACAACACGACCTTTTTTTTTTTTTTTCTCTCTACCGCCATCCCTTCTTCTCGCGTTTTACTCGTTGTTGCAGCAGCGGCGCACACCTACACATCCACAGCCCCAGCCGAGCCGAGCCGGCCTCACCTCAGGGCCCGCCGCCAGCGTCTCCTCCTCGGGCACAGGTGCGGTGCTGTGGCCGCCCATCCAACCGCATTGCTGGCCGTCCAGCCGCCAGGCGTTCCCACTGCCGCGAGCCACGCCGCGCACCGACCCTGCTGCAGAAAACGAAGCATAGCCAGAGACCGACCGATACACAAAGCAAGCCGTCGCCTCGCCTCTTGTCCTTCCTGCCTTCCTTTCGCCCCCCCCCCCTCCTTTTTTTTTTTTTATTTTGTTTTCTTCTTTCTTTCTTTCTTTGGCCCTCTCTCCTTCCCGCCCCATGGCGGTTACGGCACCGCCTGCAGCGGCAGATTTTTTGCGCCCACACGCCTACTCCTACCACCATTAACCTTGCCCTGCCCATCAACGTCGCAGTCGAACCGACGCTTGCCAACACACTGCCCACGTTCCTTTCTCTTTTCGGCCTACGCCCATTACGCGCCCGCCGCCACAGCACCTTCCCTTCCCACAACACACCGACGTCATCACACGCACCCACAAACAGGGGCCACGACCGTGTTCCTCGCCCACTCCCATCCCGCACGGTACGCACATTCCCAACTACTACCGCGCACCCTCCCTTTCCAATCTGTGTGTCTCTGTGTCTGTGTCCTGTGTCCTGTCCGCGCGTGACGCCTCTCAACATCCGCCGTCCCCCGTCCCGTTTTCGCCCCCATGCCGTCGTCGCGCCGCCTCCTCCCCGTCCACCGCCGCCCCTGTCCGCCCCGCACCACACCATACACCGCTGCTTGTCCCGGCCGTTGCCACCAAAGGCGCCGACCGCAAACGCGCCACGCCGCAGCCCCCGTGCGTCTCGCTCGCTTGCATCTCCGTGCCGACGCTGCCTCTCTTCCCGCTCGCACTCGACCTCGACAACACAGTCTTTGGCTCCGCCACTGCGTGTTCCGGTGGTACGCACGCTGCAACACGTATGTATTCGTTACCAGAGCGATGGCGAGGCATGACAGCATCTCTGTCTGACCAGAGAGTTATTTATCGTTGCTAGTCGGCGCTTGGACCGCGCCAGACGACAGTAGTGGCACGCACCGGGTCGCCAGGAACAGTTGTTATATATATTGTAGCGCGAGTCGGGAGAGGTAGTAGTCGGTCGACAGTAGTAGCGGGTGGACGGTTGTACTGAGCGGGCGTCGGCGGCGTGCTCTGCTCGTCTCGCGACTCTGGTCACGGTTCGGGACGATGTATAGTATATTGTGTTATAATCAAAAGGTAGTGTGAAGCTGCATTGCGCAAATCTGATAACGTATGTTCATTGTACTTATTTTGTTCAACAACAAAAGCCCCACTATTACTTTTTTCTAAAGCAACTTTTGTCTTTTAACGAAAAACATTCACTTTTTAAAGACTACTTCCTATGGCATTTCCCTCCAAGGAGTGCAATTAATTACCAGCCAGCACTCATTCATTGCACACAGCTGTGTAAGGGGTATCTACAATTGAGGAGCGGATATAAATGCAACTTTTTTGTTTTTTTTTTTTTTTTTGTGTGTTGTAACCTCCCCGCAAAATTTAAAATAATGGACAATGTTATTTACGGATGCTAATGGACATTGCGCTAATTGTAACCTCGCCCACAATGAGAGGTATTGAAAATGGCAACAAAAATGTGAAATTCGCAATCCGACTCAAATATAAATTCTTCACAACATTTAAAGTCCGTTCAGTGACAAGAAACTTCAATTGAGCCGAAATATCGGTCTTTGGCCCTGTGCAAAACAATCAGAATTAAAGTCTTACCTCAGAATAAATGGATGTCACATTTCTGCTCTTGTTGTTGCGCAGCGCTTGGAGGAACTGCATTGCAAATAATAATATTCTCTTTTTTTGTGATTTTAGTGAAATTTTTCTTCAAAGAAGTGGAATGAAATGGGAAGTGCAACGAACTCTTTAGTTCAATAAAACATTACATTTTTGAAAAATGCTTTTGAAATAAAAATTATTTTTGGGGAACTTGTTGGAGAATTAATTACAATAAATATAATTTTTCATTATCTAATGATTATATTAATTAACAGTATACCTCCTTCACCATCTTGACCAGTGTTGCCGACCGCCTACATCACACAACCGCACTCGGCTGCTACTACTGACCGACCGCTCTGCATGACGACTATTAGCGTACTGCACGCGACGACTACTGACAGAGTACAGCCCTCAACTAGACAGAGCTACAGACTCGCAACGACTGACTGACTGACTGACTGACTGACTGACTGACTGAGAACCGCTCGCAACACTCGCGCGGTCCAGCGCAAACTCTCTGGTCACAGATGCTACAATGTCTCGCCATCGCTGCTATGTTACATACGTGTTTCAGTGTCTTTTTCATTGGGGTAACGATCTTTGGCTCTTTTTATTCTGAATACAGGGCCAAAGGTCAACGCTGCTGCCCTTATACAATTTATCAGGTTCCATTATGTCTGTTGCAATGTTACATACGGTTCATTCTTTCATTAATATTATCGTTGGGTTTGTTTTGTAGGGACGTTAACATTCTGGCACATTTTTATTATCATCGGACTCTCTGCTATTTGTGCAGGGAGGTTATACCTGGGTCCATTTCCATTTCCATTTCCATTTACATTTTAATATTGATAGACTTTTTGTTTTCTTTTTTTGTTTCTTGTTGTTTTTCCTTCTTTTTTCTTGTTGTTTTTTTTTCTTTCTTTTTTTTTGTTTTGTTTTGTTTTTCCCGCTCTCACCACCACCGCCGCATCACGCCTTCCGTTTTCTTCTTGGTTTCTTTTCTGTTCTTCAACTGCTTCAACATCACCGCGCCCCATTTCCACACCACAGCCATCAGCCTCCAAGACGGGCAGGCGCAGTGTGCCATTTCCGGCGCACAAGCACACCCGTACGGTACTCTCCTCGCCCCCACGCCACCAACAACACAGCGACCACGCGGCTTTCAGGCATGGCATGGCACGGCACGGCACGGCACCGGCGAAATGCGCCGCCCCCGCCCCTCCGCGCATCCGTCCGTCTCGCCACGTTCACTGACAGCCGCGTCTGCGGCTACACCACGACAACCACAACACAACACCGCTCCCCTCCCTGGCAACTCATTGTTTTTCTCCTCCTCTTTTGCACAAACCACAACGCCGAGCACAGGCGCAAGCCACCCACACCGCGCCCCTCCCCGTCCCGTCTTTGGCCGCCGCTCCTCGTTTCCTCGTTTGCCCCCTCCCATCTCCCGAAATGCCATGCCAGCAGCGTTACGCATGCCCCTCCCCTGTCCACACAACACTACCGCCAAACGAACAGCCTTCCGGGCCACATGCAGGGCACGCCCACCTCCAAACACTGCCAATTCACGGACGCACGCACGCACACACACACACACACACACACACACACACACACACACACACACACTTTCCCGACACCTTTCTGTACGGAGGGTGCGTCATCTCGACCGTGACAGAGTGACGCCAACTATCGACGATCCATTTCCCCCCACTGGTAAAACACGTCCACTAACACCTACATACATCATTCAAGTACACAGACAATAGCATACACACAATGGGAGGGCACACGAACATGGACGGCACGGCACTGTCACACACTCTTCCTCAGAACCAACCATACCAACAAACGTTACGTACAACCGGGAAAGCGAAAGCGAAAGCAAAAGCAAAAAGCAAAGGCCAATGCAGCCGTCAAAGGTAACGTTCACCACGGCAGACACTTGCAGCCGCGCCGCCGTTAAACGCATTTCAGTGCGGCTCCAATACGCCTCCGACACGGGAACGTTCCGTTGCTCTACGAATGCGTTTCTCCCCTTTTTCCCTTCCTCTCTCTTTTGCCCCCCCCCCCTCTGTCCTTTCCTCCTGCACTCTTGCCTCCTTCCTCACGTTCTGCCCAGACATTCGACCGATCAAAGTCAACCTGTCGTTACCGTTCTCAGCGCGACGGTGTACAACAGTATGACGGGTGTGCCCACGACTTCGGTTCAGTTGCGTGACGCCGGTCTATCGCGCCGATCGACAGTTACTCAGGGGGGCGACGGATCGGACCACGTCACCGACACACAAAACACTTTCAAACAAACAAATACATACCGGATGGACACAGACAAACACGTGTACAGACATTCGCCAAAAACGGCCGCCGCCGCCGCCGCCGTCGTCTAGCGTCGCGCTTACTGTACTGCACTGGACACGCGTGCATCTTGAATGACGACATCGGTGTGCGTGCGTCGTACGCAATCAGTCAGACACGGCTATCAAAAATCAGAGTCGAATGGTACATCATCGTGCGTGTCGCCGTACACGTACAGTACAATGCAACAACAATGCGTCTTCATGGCACGTTCATTTCAACGTCACTCACACACCTCCACGCTGCAGTTACGTCGCACCATTGTCAAACTCGGCGTACAGCAAAGGGAATAGTGGGCGGCAAACAAAAACCACAAAAAAAAACAACATTTCACATTTCACCCTCGCCATGTATGATGTGCAAAAAACAAACCCGCAAACGGCCGTCGTTACGGTGACACAAAAGTCGGCGATCGCACTGTCCCCCCTCGCAGACAGGTAACACACACACCAACAACACCAAATGGGTCAAAAACCACGCCAACGAGGCGTGCCACCATTCCACGCCACGGCGACCAACCTCGTGGCCGTACCCCGCGCAACACGCTTTGACGCGCCCCCCCACCCACAATCAAAATGCACACATACATCACAGCCGTCCACACAAACAACAACAACAATTCCGCCCTTCCCGCAAAAGGCAAGTTGGTGGCCCTGAAAAGGGCCGTTTTGCCGCTCTCGCAACGGAGGAGCATTCTCTCTCCATCCTTCCTTCCGTTCCAGAGCCACCTCCTTACTTGGAGCTCGTGTACTTGGTCACCGCCTTCGTGCCCTCGCTCACGGCGTGCTTGGCCAGCTCGCCAGGCAGCAACAGCCGCACAGCGGTCTGGATCTCGCGGGACGTGATGGTCGAGCGCTTGTTGTAGTGCGCCAGGCGAGAAGCCTCGGCCGCAATGCGCTCGAAAATGTCGTTCACGAAGCTGTTCATGATGCTCATCGCCTTCGACGAGATGCCCGTGTCAGGGTGCACCTGCTTCAGCACCTTGTAGATGTAGATGGCATAGCTCTCCTTCCTCTTGCGCTTCTTCTTCTTGTCGCCCTTCGAAATGTTCTTCTGCGCCTTGCCAGCCTTCTTGGCGGCCTTCCCGCTAGTCTTGGGCGGCATCTCGAACCAACGTACGGCGGCAGCAGCAACACCAGTAGCAAGCGCTCCGCTCTAGTCAGCGTCTCCCCACACAGTGGCACCCGCCGCCAGCCGCCGCCGCACCTTTACCAGCTCGCCCTGTTGCGGCCGCCGACCAATGGGGCGCGCGCGCAACCGGCCGCCGCACCCGAGCCCATAAAGCACCCCCACCCCGGCTGCGCCGGCACGCACTCCGCTGCTCGACTCGCTGCCGCTCGCACCGGTCGTTTTCGTTTCCTTCTCGTGTGCACCGTCGCTAGCCCATCGCCATGTCCGGACGCGGAAAGGGAGGCAAAGTCAAGGGCAAGTCAAAGTCCCGCTCAAGCAGGGCTGGGCTCCAGTTCCCGGTCGGCAGAATCCACCGCCTCCTGCGCAAGGGAAACTACGCAGAGCGCGTCGGCGCCGGGGCGCCCGTCTACCTCGCCGCCGTCATGGAGTACCTCGCGGCTGAGGTGCTCGAGCTGGCCGGAAACGCGGCCCGCGACAACAAGAAGACGCGCATCATCCCGCGCCACCTGCAGCTTGCCATCCGCAACGACGAGGAGCTCAACAAGCTCCTGTCGGGCGTCACCATCGCACAGGGTGGTGTCCTACCCAACATCCAGGCCGTCCTGCTGCCAAAGAAGACCGAGAAGAAGGCCTAAAGGAGGCCAGGCAATCGCAGCGCCGCGTGCTCCCCTGCACGCAACGCGCTTTGCCGGCTCGGCTCGGCCCGGCCCACAACAATCGGCCCTTTTCAGGGCCACCACACAAACCTACGTCCAAAGCAAAATTTCAGTCGTCCTCGCCGCACCTTGTTTTGTTTCAACTTTGCACTTTCACAGCACAGCCGCCGCCGGCGCACGTCCGCCATCTTGTCGTCCACACAGCCCGCACACACACACACACACACACACACACACACACACACACACACATTTTGCACGGTCGCAGAGTCGCCTTCCAAACGACAACGGCAGCAATAATGACCATTGTTAAAGGGAGGCGTGTCGACACACCGCCCTCCACTCCCGCGCGCAACGGCCGTCGACACGAACGAAACAGCTGATCCGGCCGCCTATGCCCACACGCCTTGCCTCGGAAACCCCAACGCCGCCGCAAACACACAGAGCCAAACCACGCAAGCAAATAATTACCGCCTCTCTCGCACAACAACACACAGCCCGCCATCTCCGTCGCGATCGATACAAAGACACACAATAACAAACACAAACGAAGCAGCTCCACACACAGCCAGCCACATGACACGTTTCCTTTCCTTCTCCCCTCCCAGCCACATCACGTCGCTCAAACGGAAAGAAAGAAAGAAACAAACAAACAAACAAACAAACAAACAAACGAACAACACAGCGCACACACACGCAGCAACAACAACAACAACAACACAGACTCTTTCGCACTTTTCAACTTCCGAACAGTGTGGTGGCCCTGAAAAGGGCCGTTTTCTAGTCTCTCCCACCCACAAGCACGGCCGCGGGAAGGCCAGCGCCCGCTGCGACGCAGCCTAACCGCCGAAACCGTACAGGGTGCGCCCCTGCCTCTTCAGGGCGTACACCACGTCCATGGCCGTCACAGTCTTGCGCTTGGCGTGCTCAGTGTACGTCACCGCGTCGCGGATCACGTTCTCCAGGAACACCTTCAGCACCCCGCGGGTCTCCTCGTAGATCAGACCAGAGATGCGCTTCACGCCGCCCCTGCGAGCCAGGCGGCGGATGGCGGGCTTCGTGATGCCCTGGATGTTGTCGCGCAACACCTTGCGGTGCCGCTTGGCGCCACCCTTGCCGAGCCCCTTTCCTCCCTTGCCGCGGCCTGTCATCCTTCCTTCCTCGGGCAAAGCAAAACGTGCACAAACAGCAGCTGCAGCGGCTGGCGAGTCGGCTACGGTCTGCGCCCAGCGCGCCCGCCGCCCCCCTATATAGACTCTGGCCCGCCCTCCCCCCACCACGCGCAACCGAGGGCATATAAGCGCAGCACGGAGGCGCGCGGGCCCGATTCCGCTGTTAGACTCGCTGCGACGCACTTCGTCTCCGAGAACGCTATGACTGGGAAGCAGATCGCCGCCGCACTAGAAGGCCTGATTAACGCGTTGGGCTTCACCGGCGGCCGCCAACGGCAGTCAAGGCGCACGAGAAGCCAGCGGCAAGGGATGATGCTCCAGTGCTACAACTGCCAGCAGCTGGGGCACACCGCGCGCGGGTGTAAGAACGCCGTCGCGTGCTTAAAGTGCGCGGCGGCCCACGACACCCGCAGCTGCACGAAACCTCGTGGGGTGGCTTGTAGCTGCGCGAACTGCGGCGGGCCACACGCCGCCAACTCGCGTAGCTGCGGCTACCTCCGCGAGTCACGCCGTCTACCCGCCGCACCACGCCCTGCGGCGACATCAAGCGCCTCGACGGCCGCCCCGCCCCCCCGCTCCGGCAAGGGGTGCGAGCCGCGCCGTCTTGAAACCGTCACCGACCACGCCGTGGCCGGCTTCCAAGCCGCCTTTGCGGCCGAAAGGGCCGCACTGAAGGAGGAGCTCGCAGCAGTCCATCGCCAGCTCCAACAGCTGCGCGATGAGCTGCGGGCTAACAAGAAGAAGCCGCCAGCTCCCGCCGCCGCCCCTGCCGTGAGTCGTCCGGTGGGGATAGCCGTAGCCACGCAAACACCCGCCGCTGTGAGTCGTCCGGTGGGGGTCGACGTGGCCACGCAAACGGCAGCCGCTCCCCCTCCCGCAGCAATGCAGGAGGTGGCGCCCATGGACACGGATGATGTGCCGCCTCGGCTGCCACCCTCCGCGGTGGCAGCCGCCAGCAAGGGCGCTAAGGCGCCCCCTGTCTCCTCGCAAGCCGAGAAGCCAACGAAGAAGAGGAGGATTCACCTACCTTTTCCTGACGTGACCAACGTGCAGGTTGTCCTGAAGGACATTACCGCGGCACTGAAGAATGGGTCCTACCCCTATGCCGACCAACCATATCCCTTCACTCCGCCAGACCAGCCCATACCTTCCCTTCCTCATCGGCCGCTCCCCCTGCGCACCTACCGTGACGCATTTATGGAAGTGCTCACAAAGAAGGAAATAGCCCTGCTCAATTCGCACCCCATCTTCACCCCCTCTCAATGGGATGCCTTAGTCGACGTTATCGATGTATTCCTGAAGGAAGAGTTCCGGTCTGGTCGGCGGAAGATGGACAGCGAAGCTTTGGAAGCCATGGAAGACATTACCCGTAAACATCGCCAGGTTCAGTAACAGACACCACGCGCGGCCTCTACAGCAGTAGCGGAGCCATCAGCTTAAACCACCGGCCAGTCACTTCGGCCCTTCGTTTTACATTTCTCTCACTGTCTCTCTTACTATCCTTTCATCTTTCCTTTATTTAAAAAAAAAAAAAAAAAAAAAAAAAAAAAAACCAGCACAACAGTCAAGGTCAAATACCACCCGTCATGTCACACCCACATTTTCACCCCGTCAATGAAGAAGGAGAAGCGCTTTTAACGCGCTAGAACTTCGCTCACAGCTGAGGGTTCACCCCTCAACCATGTGCGTCGTCGTCGTCGTCGCGCGGGCCCGTTGTCAAGGCAGCACCGGACGCCGCGCCGCACCTAACCTCCACGCACGCCGCTCCGCTACCGCCAACGCTACCGCCATGGCCCGCACAAAGCAAACGGCCCGCAAGTCCACCGGCGGAAAGGCGCCGCGCAAACAGCTCGCCACCAAGGCGGCGAGGAAGAGCGCGCCCGCCACCGGAGGCGTCAAGAAGCCCCACCGCTACAGGCCGGGCACCGTCGCCCTGCGAGAAATCAGGCGCTACCAGAAGAGCACAGAGCTGCTCATCCGCAAGCTGCCATTCCAGCGCCTAGTGCGCGAGATCGCCCAGGACTTCAAGACCGACCTGCGCTTCCAGAGCTCCGCAGTCATGGCCCTGCAGGAGGCCAGCGAGGCCTACCTCGTCGGCCTCTTCGAAGACACCAACCTGTGCGCAATCCACGCCAAGCGCGTCACCATCATGCCCAAGGACATCCAGCTCGCGCGCCGCATCCGCGGCGAGCGCGCCTAAACCGCGCCGCGGCACCGCACCGCACAAACAAAAACGGCCCTTTTCAGGGCCACTAACATCTCTCCGTCGCGAGCAAACTTTGTCGGTCGCCTGCCTCTCGCCCCGCAACCCAAAAACAAAAACCACCACTTCCCGTCCGTCCGCCACACACACCCGCTCACTCTGCCTGCCTGCTAGCAGCGCGCAACAATCACACATCATCCCTCCCCGGCGCTCAAAGCGCACAATACCCAACGGCCGACGTCACACCGCACGGGTGGCTGGCCGGCCGCCGCTTTCGTTTCGAAAACAAAAAAAACCCGCACTCCACTCCGACGGCCAACGGCCAGGCAGGCGCGCTCGCTCGCTCTACACGCCACCGAAATCCCCGCCGACTCCTTCCACATCTCAACGTGCCCCCCGTTGCAAAACATAACACACACAAAGAAACAAAACAAAGACCAGACACGACTAGACAAGACACACATCCGAGAAGAACGAACGCAGGCAAGCCAACCAACGTATTCAAACAAAACAACGTGACAGAAAACCAACCGTCGGCCGCCGCCACAAACACGGCGACAATCAACCACGACAACAACAACACCGCTTACCGCTACCGCCGCCCACACCCGCCACCGACCCCCGCAATCAAACCACCACGGCACGCAAACAGCATCCCCACGGGCATACAGACAGACACCCACACCAAACGCAACACGACAATCAAAACCTTCCCCGACGTGCTTTGATGGCCCTGAGAAGGGCCGTTTTGGGCCGCGCGTCTCTTGCGCGCCACTAGACGACGACGGGGGGTGGGGACGACGGGGTCAAGCGCCAAACCCTTCCTTTCCCATCTCTTTCTCCTCTACTCTACTCTACTTCTTCTTCTTGGGCGAAGCCTTCGCCTTAGACGGCGTCGTCGCCTTCTTCGGGCGCGGCGCCTTCGGCTTCTTCGTCGGAACCTTGGCGGCCTTCTTCGCCTTCGACGGCGACTTGGCCTTGGCCGGCTTGGCCGCAGCCGCCTTCTTCGCACCCGCGGGAGCGGCCGACGCCGCAGACGCCTTCTTGGCGGCGCCCGCCTTCCGACCGGTCGCCGCCTTCACGCCACCAGCCTTCTTTGCGCCGGCCGCACGGGCGCCCTTCTTCTCCTTGCTGGCCGGAGCGGCGCGCTTCTTCTTGGCACCGCCAGCACGAGCCTTGCCGCCCTCGGCCGCCCCCCCGCCGCCGGCGCCGGCAAGCTTGAACGAGCCGGACGCGCCCTTCCCCTTCGTCTGCACCAGCTCGCCCGCCACGACGGCCGACTTGAGGTACTTCTTGATAAACGGCGCCAGCTTCTCCGCGTCCAGCTTGTAGTGCGCGGCTATGTACTTCTTGATCGCCTGCAGCGACGACCCGCCGCGCTCCTTCAGACTCTTGATGGCGGCCGTCACCATCTCAGAGGTGCGCGGGTGCGCAGGCTTGGCGCGCGGCTTCTTCGCAGACGACGCAGACTTGGCCTTCTTCGTAGTGCCGGTGGCGGCGGGTGCCGCAGCAGTCTCGTTCGTAGCCGCCTGATCTGCCATTTCGACGACGCGCGTAACACACAGCGAGAGCGAGAGCGAGAGCGAGCGGGACGGCAGGCACGCAAGCACAGCACAGCACGGCAGAGCAGAGCAGAGAATCACAAGGGCCCAGCCAGTGTCGCGGGCGGGCGCGGACGGCCGAGAGAGCGGCCGCCACTCTGCGCGCCGCCGCGCCGCGCCTCCCGCGCTTGCTACCGCCCAACGTCCGACAGCCTGTGCGGAGCAGCCCCAAAGCTGCGCCACAACCGCCCGCGCCTTTCAAACCACCGAGGATGGGGCTACACACAGCCACACCACAGTCGCCAACCAGTCGCCACGGCAGCGCCGCAAACCACGGCCAAACTGCAGCTACCGCGCGCTACAGCCTGGGTCGGCCCGCCGAGAATCGCCGCCCCCGCCCAAATGCCGCCCCCACAGCCCCAGCCGACGACCCGCCACAATGGCCAAACCTTCGGCAAAACTCCCACACCGTCGCCGCGGCAGCCCGGCCAGCGCGGCCGGCGCCACAGCCACACAAGCCGAGGCGTGCGGCGATGACGGCCGTGCAAACGCGCCTCCGCCGCCCCATCGCCTTCCGTCGCCCTCCCGCCGTTTCCCGATCGGCCCGCAGCCGTCGGGCCACATCGCGCGCCGTCCTCCTCCTCTCGCCCGCCAACATTCACAGCCGTTTCTCAACAATTGCCCGCCGCAAACGGACGCCGCCTGCGCAACAGGCGCCGCCGCCCCTCGCCGCTTCCGACCCAACCCCTCGACCGAGGCAAACCGCAATCCGAATCTACAGACCAACCCAATCTGCCGTCAGCACACACGACAGCCGACCTTACACGTTGCGCGTTACACATTACGTTTACACGTCTAGGTTAGGTTCGGTTAGGTTAGGTGGACGTGGGTTAGGTTAAGGGGACTTGGGTTAGGTTAAGCGTCAAACTTAGGTTAAGCATTCAAACACGTCAGGCGTCAGAGGTTAGGTTAGGTTAGGTTAGGTTAGGTTAGGTTAGGTTAGGTTACGTTAGGTTACGTTACACGTTAGGTTAAGGGGTCAGTGCTAGGTTAAGAAGCGTCAAACGTAGGTTAAAAAAGCGTTCAAAACGTGAGGCGTGAGCCGCCGGACAGCTTACCTTACGTAGACGTTTGGGGCTCACAGGCTGAGCTCACCTCACCACACCACAGGTTAGGTTCGGTTCGGTTCGCTCGGCTCAGCGTAAAGCGCCGAGGTCAGGGTTACGTTCGTTCACCTTCGGGCGCCACACTTTCGGTTGAAAGGTCGCGACGGGACGACGTCGGCAGGCACCGCCGCAAACGGACAAAAACGTACAGACGACGTCGAAAACCGCCGACAGACGGGGGAGCAGCACGACCACGACCAGATACCGAGCGCGAACGAGACGCACGCGAACCACCCCCACCGGCCAAAGGGCACCACACAACAACCCAGAGCACCACGTGTCGACACCACAGCAACCCGCCGCTCACGCGACATGGCTGGCACCGAAGGGCAACCGCCCGCAACTGCGCTTTCCGCGCCGGCCCGGATGCACGTCGTGCTACAACAACACCACTACCGTACACAGCCGCTGTTCACAACATCACTATCATGCGCGCCCGCGGCTCGCCGCCGTCGCAGTCGCAGCCCCAACGCCAGCACTTTTGCACCACCATTCACACGCACCGCAACACAGCTCGCCGACACAGCCGAACAAAACAAACACCACACAACAACAGCAACAACGCCGCCGCCTCTACTCGTGCCGGCGACCCACCCCGCCGATGGCGCACCTTTCGCCAGCCGGCAATCGACACACACGCACGCACCCACCCACCCCCCGGGGCCCAGTGCAAAAAAAAACACACAAAAACAAAAACAAAAAAAAAACAACACAAACGACACGGGAAGCGCACACCGCCACTTCGCGCGCACGCCACCAACCAGTCGTCGTCTCAAAATAACAAACACAAACAAAATAAACTAACAACTAGGGCAACACAAAACAAAAACGCCTCGCACGAACCGCCCACAAAAAGGACAAGCACACGCACAGCCTCTGCTGACGACCACGACGCAGCGGCACGCTGCTCCTGTCCCGCGCCCCGCGCCCCGCGCCCCACTCGATTCACAACTCACGCGACACCGTCAACGACGGGCTCGCTTCCCGCAACCTACCACCTTTCCGCCACGACGCACAGCCCCAGCCCCACCCGACCCGACGACGCCCGTGGCAACGACTGCACTTTCACCACCGCCTCCCCCTTCCCCCCCAAAACACACACACACACACAGCCAGCCAAAAACGCACTCGCGACCCACACATGCACGTGCATCGGCACACGCCAACCAGTCAACGTCGACAACCACACGCAAGGCTCGAAACGAAACCGGCGTCCTTCCACGTTGCCATCAAGCTACCTACACGACACAAGACACAAGGAACAAACACAACAGCCGGCCCCACTAATTCCCACTCTCACGCCGCAAAAAGCACACCGAAACCGCCAAACGCACGCACATTCCCCTTCGCACTGACACCGACCGGCTCGCTACCACACACCTCTCGGCAGCCGTTTCACGCCAATTCGCCACACCGCCCACACAGTCGACAAGCGCCCGCCCTGTACGGCACACGCAACGACGCAGCGCAGCAAAGGGCGCCCGCAACACATACCTCTCCTCTCTCTCCCTCTCCGCCGCCCGACGCGCCAACCGCCACGCCACACCGCCAGCCACTCGCAAATTGTGCACTGCCACCAGCCACACGTCCAACACGCCGCGCCGCCTCCGGCCACCCGCCAGGGGGCGCTCACGTCCGCGACAACAGCGCGGCCCGCCGGGCCGAACCGAACCGAACCGAGCCGCCGCTGCTCTGCACTCGGCACGGCCACACCCTGCTGCAGACCGGGCTCGTCTCTCTGTACGCGTCTGCCTGCGCATCAACACAACACGACCTTTTTTTTTTTTTTCTCTCTACCGCCATCCCTTCTTCTCGCGTTTTACTCGTTGTTGCAGCAGCGGCGCACACCTACACATCCACAGCCCCAGCCGAGCCGAGCCGGCCTCACCTCAGGGCCCGCCGCCAGCGTCTCCTCCTCGGGCACAGGTGCGGTGCTGTGGCCGCCCATCCAACCGCATTGCTGGCCGTCCAGCCGCCAGGCGTTCCCACTGCCGCGAGCCACGCCGCGCACCGACCCTGCTGCAGAAAACGAAGCATAGCCAGAGACCGACCGATACACAAAGCAAGCCGTCGCCTCGCCTCTTGTCCTTCCTGCCTTCCTTTCGCCCCCCCCCCCCCCTCCTTTTTTTTTTTTATTTTGTTTTCTTCTTTCTTTCTTTCTTTGGCCCTCTCTCCTTCCCGCCCCATGGCGGTTACGGCACCGCCTGCAGCGGCAGATTTTTTGCGCCCACACGCCTACTCCTACCACCATTAACCTTGCCCTGCCCATCAACGTCGCAGTCGAACCGACGCTTGCCAACACACTGCCCACGTTCCTTTCTCTTTTCGGCCTACGCCCATTACGCGCCGCCGCCACAGCACCTTCCCTTCCCACAACACACCGACGTCATCACACGCACCCACAAACAGGGGCCACGACCGTGTTCCTCGCCCACTCCCATCCCGCACGGTACGCACATTCCCAACTACTACCGCGCACCCTCCCTTTCCAATCTGTGTGTCTCTGTGTCTGTGTCCTGTGTCCTGTCCGCGCGTGACGCCTCTCAACATCCGCCGTCCCCCGTCCCGTTTTCGCCCCCATGCCGTCGTCGCGCCGCCTCCTCCCCGTCCACCGCCGCCCCTGTCCGCCCCGCACCACACCATACACCGCTGCTTGTCCCGGCCGTTGCCACCAAAGGCGCCGACCGCAAACGCGCCACGCCGCAGCCCCCGTGCGTCTCGCTCGCTTGCATCTCCGTGCCGACGCTGCCTCTCTTCCCGCTCGCACTCGACCTCGACAACACAGTCTTTGGCTCCGCCACTGCGTGTTCCGGTGGTACGCACGCTGCAACACGTATGTATTCGTTACCAGAGCGATGGCGAGGCATGACAGCATCTCTGTCTGACCAGAGAGTTATTTATCGTTGCTAGTCGGCGCTTGGACCGCGCCAGACGACAGTAGTGGCACGCACCGGGTCGCCAGGAACAGTTGTTATATATATTGTAGCGCGAGTCGGGAGAGGTAGTAGTCGGTCGACAGTAGTAGCGGGTGGACGGTTGTACTGAGCGGGCGTCGGCGGCGTGCTCTGCTCGTCTCGCGACTCTGGTCACGGTTCGGGACGATGTATAGTATATTGTGTTATAATCAAAAGGTAGTGTGAAGCTGCATTGCGCAAATCTGATAACGTATGTTCATTGTACTTATTTTGTTCAACAACAAAAGCCCCACTATTACTTTTTTCTAAAGCAACTTTTGTCTTTTAACGAAAAACATTCACTTTTTAAAGACTACTTCCTATGGCATTTCCCTCCAAGGAGTGCAATTAATTACCAGCCAGCACTCATTCATTGCACACAGCTGTGTAAGGGGTATCTACAATTGAGGAGCGGATATAAATGCAACTTTTTTGTTTTTTTTTTTTTTTTTGTGTGTTGTAACCTCCCCGCAAAATTTAAAATAATGGACAATGTTATTTACGGATGCTAATGGACATTGCGCTAATTGTAACCTCGCCCACAATGAGAGGTATTGAAAATGGCAACAAAAATGTGAAATTCGCAATC
Organism: Schistocerca piceifrons; assembly: GCF_021461385.2. Taxonomy (NCBI): domain Eukaryota; kingdom Metazoa; phylum Arthropoda; class Insecta; order Orthoptera; family Acrididae; genus Schistocerca; species Schistocerca piceifrons. Next base: position 26,425 of record NW_025728970.1, on the reverse strand, counting down.
CGACTCAAATATAAATTCTTCACAACATTTAAAGTCCGTTCAGTGACAAGAAACTTCAATTGAGCCGAAATATCGGTCTTTGGCCCTGTGCAAAACAATCAGAATTAAAGTCTTACCTCAGAATAAATGGATGTCACATTTCTGCTCTTGTTGTTGCGCAGCGCTTGGAGGAACTGCATTGCAAATAATAATATTCTCTTTTTTTGTGATTTTAGTGAAATTTTTCTTCAAAGAAGTGGAATGAAATGGGAAGTGCAACGAACTCTTTAGTTCAATAAAACATTACATTTTTGAAAAATGCTTTTGAAATAAAAATTATTTTTGGGGAACTTGTTGGAGAATTAATTACAATAAATATAATTTTTCATTATCTAATGATTATATTAATTAACAGTATACCTCCTTCACCATCTTGACCAGTGTTGCCGACCGCCTACATCACACAACCGCACTCGGCTGCTACTACTGACCGACCGCTCTGCATGACGACTATTAGCGTACTGCACGCGACGACTACTGACAGAGTACAGCCCTCAACTAGACAGAGCTACAGACTCGCAACGACTGACTGACTGACTGACTGACTGACTGACTGACTGAGAACCGCTCGCAACACTCGCGCGGTCCAGCGCAAACTCTCTGGTCACAGATGCTACAATGTCTCGCCATCGCTGCTATGTTACATACGTGTTTCAGTGTCTTTTTCATTGGGGTAACGATCTTTGGCTCTTTTTATTCTGAATACAGGGCCAAAGGTCAACGCTGCTGCCCTTATACAATTTATCAGGTTCCATTATGTCTGTTGCAATGTTACATACGGTTCATTCTTTCATTAATATTATCGTTGGGTTTGTTTTGTAGGGACGTTAACATTCTGGCACATTTTTATTATCATCGGACTCTCTGCTATTTGTGCAGGGAGGTTATACCTGGGTCCATTTCCATTTCCATTTCCATTTACATTTTAATATTGATAGACTTTTTGTTTTCTTTTTTTGTTTCTTGTTGTTTTTCCTTCTTTTTTCTTGTTGTTTTTTTTTCTTTCTTTTTTTTTGTTTTGTTTTGTTTTTCCCGCTCTCACCACCACCGCCGCATCACGCCTTCCGTTTTCTTCTTGGTTTCTTTTCTGTTCTTCAACTGCTTCAACATCACCGCGCCCCATTTCCACACCACAGCCATCAGCCTCCAAGACGGGCAGGCGCAGTGTGCCATTTCCGGCGCACAAGCACACCCGTACGGTACTCTCCTCGCCCCCACGCCACCAACAACACAGCGACCACGCGGCTTTCAGGCATGGCATGGCACGGCACGGCACGGCACCGGCGAAATGCGCCGCCCCCGCCCCTCCGCGCATCCGTCCGTCTCGCCACGTTCACTGACAGCCGCGTCTGCGGCTACACCACGACAACCACAACACAACACCGCTCCCCTCCCTGGCAACTCATTGTTTTTCTCCTCCTCTTTTGCACAAACCACAACGCCGAGCACAGGCGCAAGCCACCCACACCGCGCCCCTCCCCGTCCCGTCTTTGGCCGCCGCTCCTCGTTTCCTCGTTTGCCCCCTCCCATCTCCCGAAATGCCATGCCAGCAGCGTTACGCATGCCCCTCCCCTGTCCACACAACACTACCGCCAAACGAACAGCCTTCCGGGCCACATGCAGGGCACGCCCACCTCCAAACACTGCCAATTCACGGACGCACGCACGCACACACACACACACACACACACACACACACACACACACACACACACACACTTTCCCGACACCTTTCTGTACGGAGGGTGCGTCATCTCGACCGTGACAGAGTGACGCCAACTATCGACGATCCATTTCCCCCCACTGGTAAAACACGTCCACTAACACCTACATACATCATTCAAGTACACAGACAATAGCATACACACAATGGGAGGGCACACGAACATGGACGGCACGGCACTGTCACACACTCTTCCTCAGAACCAACCATACCAACAAACGTTACGTACAACCGGGAAAGCGAAAGCGAAAGCAAAAGCAAAAAGCAAAGGCCAATGCAGCCGTCAAAGGTAACGTTCACCACGGCAGACACTTGCAGCCGCGCCGCCGTTAAACGCATTTCAGTGCGGCTCCAATACGCCTCCGACACGGGAACGTTCCGTTGCTCTACGAATGCGTTTCTCCCCTTTTTCCCTTCCTCTCTCTTTTGCCCCCCCCCCTCTGTCCTTTCCTCCTGCACTCTTGCCTCCTTCCTCACGTTCTGCCCAGACATTCGACCGATCAAAGTCAACCTGTCGTTACCGTTCTCAGCGCGACGGTGTACAACAGTATGACGGGTGTGCCCACGACTTCGGTTCAGTTGCGTGACGCCGGTCTATCGCGCCGATCGACAGTTACTCAGGGGGGCGACGGATCGGACCACGTCACCGACACACAAAACACTTTCAAACAAACAAATACATACCGGATGGACACAGACAAACACGTGTACAGACATTCGCCAAAAACGGCCGCCGCCGCCGCCGCCGTCGTCTAGCGTCGCGCTTACTGTACTGCACTGGACACGCGTGCATCTTGAATGACGACATCGGTGTGCGTGCGTCGTACGCAATCAGTCAGACACGGCTATCAAAAATCAGAGTCGAATGGTACATCATCGTGCGTGTCGCCGTACACGTACAGTACAATGCAACAACAATGCGTCTTCATGGCACGTTCATTTCAACGTCACTCACACACCTCCACGCTGCAGTTACGTCGCACCATTGTCAAACTCGGCGTACAGCAAAGGGAATAGTGGGCGGCAAACAAAAACCACAAAAAAAAACAACATTTCACATTTCACCCTCGCCATGTATGATGTGCAAAAAACAAACCCGCAAACGGCCGTCGTTACGGTGACACAAAAGTCGGCGATCGCACTGTCCCCCCTCGCAGACAGGTAACACACACACCAACAACACCAAATGGGTCAAAAACCACGCCAACGAGGCGTGCCACCATTCCACGCCACGGCGACCAACCTCGTGGCCGTACCCCGCGCAACACGCTTTGACGCGCCCCCCCACCCACAATCAAAATGCACACATACATCACAGCCGTCCACACAAACAACAACAACAATTCCGCCCTTCCCGCAAAAGGCAAGTTGGTGGCCCTGAAAAGGGCCGTTTTGCCGCTCTCGCAACGGAGGAGCATTCTCTCTCCATCCTTCCTTCCGTTCCAGAGCCACCTCCTTACTTGGAGCTCGTGTACTTGGTCACCGCCTTCGTGCCCTCGCTCACGGCGTGCTTGGCCAGCTCGCCAGGCAGCAACAGCCGCACAGCGGTCTGGATCTCGCGGGACGTGATGGTCGAGCGCTTGTTGTAGTGCGCCAGGCGAGAAGCCTCGGCCGCAATGCGCTCGAAAATGTCGTTCACGAAGCTGTTCATGATGCTCATCGCCTTCGACGAGATGCCCGTGTCAGGGTGCACCTGCTTCAGCACCTTGTAGATGTAGATGGCATAGCTCTCCTTCCTCTTGCGCTTCTTCTTCTTGTCGCCCTTCGAAATGTTCTTCTGCGCCTTGCCAGCCTTCTTGGCGGCCTTCCCGCTAGTCTTGGGCGGCATCTCGAACCAACGTACGGCGGCAGCAGCAACACCAGTAGCAAGCGCTCCGCTCTAGTCAGCGTCTCCCCACACAGTGGCACCCGCCGCCAGCCGCCGCCGCACCTTTACCAGCTCGCCCTGTTGCGGCCGCCGACCAATGGGGCGCGCGCGCAACCGGCCGCCGCACCCGAGCCCATAAAGCACCCCCACCCCGGCTGCGCCGGCACGCACTCCGCTGCTCGACTCGCTGCCGCTCGCACCGGTCGTTTTCGTTTCCTTCTCGTGTGCACCGTCGCTAGCCCATCGCCATGTCCGGACGCGGAAAGGGAGGCAAAGTCAAGGGCAAGTCAAAGTCCCGCTCAAGCAGGGCTGGGCTCCAGTTCCCGGTCGGCAGAATCCACCGCCTCCTGCGCAAGGGAAACTACGCAGAGCGCGTCGGCGCCGGGGCGCCCGTCTACCTCGCCGCCGTCATGGAGTACCTCGCGGCTGAGGTGCTCGAGCTGGCCGGAAACGCGGCCCGCGACAACAAGAAGACGCGCATCATCCCGCGCCACCTGCAGCTTGCCATCCGCAACGACGAGGAGCTCAACAAGCTCCTGTCGGGCGTCACCATCGCACAGGGTGGTGTCCTACCCAACATCCAGGCCGTCCTGCTGCCAAAGAAGACCGAGAAGAAGGCCTAAAGGAGGCCAGGCAATCGCAGCGCCGCGTGCTCCCCTGCACGCAACGCGCTTTGCCGGCTCGGCTCGGCCCGGCCCACAACAATCGGCCCTTTTCAGGGCCACCACAGAAACCTACGTCCAAAGCAAAATTTCAGTCGTCCTCGCCGCACCTTGTTTTGTTTCAACTTTGCACTTTCACAGCACAGCCGCCGCCGGCGCACGTCCGCCATCTTGTCGTCCACACAGCCCGCACACACACACACACACACACACACACACACACACACACACATTTTGCACGGTCGCAGAGTCGCCTTCCAAACGACAACGGCAGCAATAATGACCATTGTTAAAGGGAGGCGTGTCGACACACCGCCCTCCACTCCCGCGCGCAACGGCCGTCGACACGAACGAAACAGCTGATCCGGCCGCCTATGCCCACACGCCTTGCCTCGGAAACCCCAACGCCGCCGCAAACACACAGAGCCAAACCACGCAAGCAAATAATTACCGCCTCTCTCGCACAACAACACACAGCCCGCCATCTCCGTCGCGATCGATACAAAGACACACAATAACAAACACAAACGAAGCAGCTCCACACACAGCCAGCCACATGACACGTTTCCTTTCCTTCTCCCCTCCCAGCCACATCACGTCGCTCAAACGGAAAGAAAGAAAGAAACAAACAAACAAACAAACAAACAAACAAACGAACAACACAGCGCACACACACGCAGCAACAACAACAACAACAACACAGACTCTTTCGCACTTTTCAACTTCCGAACAGTGTGGTGGCCCTGAAAAGGGCCGTTTTCTAGTCTCTCCCACCCACAAGCACGGCCGCGGGAAGGCCAGCGCCCGCTGCGACGCAGCCTAACCGCCGAAACCGTACAGGGTGCGCCCCTGCCTCTTCAGGGCGTACACCACGTCCATGGCCGTCACAGTCTTGCGCTTGGCGTGCTCAGTGTACGTCACCGCGTCGCGGATCACGTTCTCCAGGAACACCTTCAGCACCCCGCGGGTCTCCTCGTAGATCAGACCAGAGATGCGCTTCACGCCGCCCCTGCGAGCCAGGCGGCGGATGGCGGGCTTCGTGATGCCCTGGATGTTGTCGCGCAACACCTTGCGGTGCCGCTTGGCGCCACCCTTGCCGAGCCCCTTTCCTCCCTTGCCGCGGCCTGTCATCCTTCCTTCCTCGGGCAAAGCAAAACGTGCACAAACAGCAGCTGCAGCGGCTGGCGAGTCGGCTACGGTCTGCGCCCAGCGCGCCCGCCGCCCCCCTATATAGACTCTGGCCCGCCCTCCCCCCACCACGCGCAACCGAGGGCATATAAGCGCAGCACGGAGGCGCGCGGGCCCGTTGTCAAGGCAGCACCGGACGCCGCGCCGCACCTAACCTCCACGCACGCCGCTCCGCTACCGCCAACGCTACCGCCATGGCCCGCACAAAGCAAACGGCCCGCAAGTCCACCGGCGGAAAGGCGCCGCGCAAACAGCTCGCCACCAAGGCGGCGAGGAAGAGCGCGCCCGCCACCGGAGGCGTCAAGAAGCCCCACCGCTACAGGCCGGGCACCGTCGCCCTGCGAGAAATCAGGCGCTACCAGAAGAGCACAGAGCTGCTCATCCGCAAGCTGCCATTCCAGCGCCTAGTGCGCGAGATCGCCCAGGACTTCAAGACCGACCTGCGCTTCCAGAGCTCCGCAGTCATGGCCCTGCAGGAGGCCAGCGAGGCCTACCTCGTCGGCCTCTTCGAAGACACCAACCTGTGCGCAATCCACGCCAAGCGCGTCACCATCATGCCCAAGGACATCCAGCTCGCGCGCCGCATCCGCGGCGAGCGCGCCTAAACCGCGCCGCGGCACCGCACCGCACAAACAAAAACGGCCCTTTTCAGGGCCACTAACATCTCTCCGTCGCGAGCAAACTTTGTCGGTCGCCTGCCTCTCGCCCCGCAACCCAAAAACAAAAACCACCACTTCCCGTCCGTCCGCCACACACACCCGCTCACTCTGCCTGCCTGCTAGCAGCGCGCAACAATCACACATCATCCCTCCCCGGCGCTCAAAGCGCACAATACCCAACGGCCGACGTCACACCGCACGGGTGGCTGGCCGGCCGCCGCTTTCGTTTCGAAAACAAAAAAAACCCGCACTCCACTCCGACGGCCAACGGCCAGGCAGGCGCGCTCGCTCGCTCTACACGCCACCGAAATCCCCGCCGACTCCTTCCACATCTCAACGTGCCCCCCGTTGCAAAACATAACACACACAAAGAAACAAAACAAAGACCAGACACGACTAGACAAGACACACATCCGAGAAGAACGAACGCAGGCAAGCCAACCAACGTATTCAAACAAAACAACGTGACAGAAAACCAACCGTCGGCCGCCGCCACAAACACGGCGACAATCAACCACGACAACAACAACACCGCTTACCGCTACCGCCGCCCACACCCGCCACCGACCCCCGCAATCAAACCACCACGGCACGCAAACAGCATCCCCACGGGCATACAGACAGACACCCACACCAAACGCAACACGACAATCAAAACCTTCCCCGACGTGCTTTGATGGCCCTGAGAAGGGCCGTTTTGGGCCGCGCGTCTCTTGCGCGCCACTAGACGACGACGGGGGGTGGGGACGACGGGGTCAAGCGCCAAACCCTTCCTTTCCCATCTCTTTCTCCTCTACTCTACTCTACTTCTTCTTCTTGGGCGAAGCCTTCGCCTTAGACGGCGTCGTCGCCTTCTTCGGGCGCGGCGCCTTCGGCTTCTTCGTCGGAACCTTGGCGGCCTTCTTCGCCTTCGACGGCGACTTGGCCTTGGCCGGCTTGGCCGCAGCCGCCTTCTTCGCACCCGCGGGAGCGGCCGACGCCGCAGACGCCTTCTTGGCGGCGCCCGCCTTCCGACCGGTCGCCGCCTTCACGCCACCAGCCTTCTTTGCGCCGGCCGCACGGGCGCCCTTCTTCTCCTTGCTGGCCGGAGCGGCGCGCTTCTTCTTGGCACCGCCAGCACGAGCCTTGCCGCCCTCGGCCGCCCCCCCGCCGCCGGCGCCGGCAAGCTTGAACGAGCCGGACGCGCCCTTCCCCTTCGTCTGCACCAGCTCGCCCGCCACGACGGCCGACTTGAGGTACTTCTTGATAAACGGCGCCAGCTTCTCCGCGTCCAGCTTGTAGTGCGCGGCTATGTACTTCTTGATCGCCTGCAGCGACGACCCGCCGCGCTCCTTCAGACTCTTGATGGCGGCCGTCACCATCTCAGAGGTGCGCGGGTGCGCAGGCTTGGCGCGCGGCTTCTTCGCAGACGACGCAGACTTGGCCTTCTTCGTAGTGCCGGTGGCGGCGGGTGCCGCAGCAGTCTCGTTCGTAGCCGCCTGATCTGCCATTTCGACGACGCGCGTAACACACAGCGAGAGCGAGAGCGAGAGCGAGCGGGACGGCAGGCACGCAAGCACAGCACAGCACGGCAGAGCAGAGCAGAGAATCACAAGGGCCCAGCCAGTGTCGCGGGCGGGCGCGGACGGCCGAGAGAGCGGCCGCCACTCTGCGCGCCGCCGCGCCGCGCCTCCCGCGCTTGCTACCGCCCAACGTCCGACAGCCTGTGCGGAGCAGCCCCAAAGCTGCGCCACAACCGCCCGCGCCTTTCAAACCACCGAGGATGGGGCTACACACAGCCACACCACAGTCGCCAACCAGTCGCCACGGCAGCGCCGCAAACCACGGCCAAACTGCAGCTACCGCGCGCTACAGCCTGGGTCGGCCCGCCGAGAATCGCCGCCCCCGCCCAAATGCCGCCCCCACAGCCCCAGCCGACGACCCGCCACAATGGCCAAACCTTCGGCAAAACTCCCACACCGTCGCCGCGGCAGCCCGGCCAGCGCGGCCGGCGCCACAGCCACACAAGCCGAGGCGTGCGGCGATGACGGCCGTGCAAACGCGCCTCCGCCGCCCCATCGCCTTCCGTCGCCCTCCCGCCGTTTCCCGATCGGCCCGCAGCCGTCGGGCCACATCGCGCGCCGTCCTCCTCCTCTCGCCCGCCAACATTCACAGCCGTTTCTCAACAATTGCCCGCCGCAAACGGACGCCGCCTGCGCAACAGGCGCCGCCGCCCCTCGCCGCTTCCGACCCAACCCCTCGACCGAGGCAAACCGCAATCCGAATCTACAGACCAACCCAATCTGCCGTCAGCACACACGACAGCCGACCTTACACGTTGCGCGTTACACATTACGTTTACACGTCTAGGTTAGGTTCGGTTAGGTTAGGTGGACGTGGGTTAGGTTAAGGGGACTTGGGTTAGGTTAAGCGTCAAACTTAGGTTAAGCATTCAAACACGTCAGGCGTCAGAGGTTAGGTTAGGTTAGGTTAGGTTAGGTTAGGTTAGGTTAGGTTACGTTAGGTTACGTTACACGTTAGGTTAAGGGGTCAGTGCTAGGTTAAGAAGCGTCAAACGTAGGTTAAAAAAGCGTTCAAAACGTGAGGCGTGAGCCGCCGGACAGCTTACCTTACGTAGACGTTTGGGGCTCACAGGCTGAGCTCACCTCACCACACCACAGGTTAGGTTCGGTTCGGTTCGCTCGGCTCAGCGTAAAGCGCCGAGGTCAGGGTTACGTTCGTTCACCTTCGGGCGCCACACTTTCGGTTGAAAGGTCGCGACGGGACGACGTCGGCAGGCACCGCCGCAAACGGACAAAAACGTACAGACGACGTCGAAAACCGCCGACAGACGGGGGAGCAGCACGACCACGACCAGATACCGAGCGCGAACGAGACGCACGCGAACCACCCCCACCGGCCAAAGGGCACCACACAACAACCCAGAGCACCACGTGTCGACACCACAGCAACCCGCCGCTCACGCGACATGGCTGGCACCGAAGGGCAACCGCCCGCAACTGCGCTTTCCGCGCCGGCCCGGATGCACGTCGTGCTACAACAACACCACTACCGTACACAGCCGCTGTTCACAACATCACTATCATGCGCGCCCGCGGCTCGCCGCCGTCGCAGTCGCAGCCCCAACGCCAGCACTTTTGCACCACCATTCACACGCACCGCAACACAGCTCGCCGACACAGCCGAACAAAACAAACACCACACAACAACAGCAACAACGCCGCCGCCTCTACTCGTGCCGGCGACCCACCCCGCCGATGGCGCACCTTTCGCCAGCCGGCAATCGACACACACGCACGCACCCACCCACCCCCCGGGGCCCAGTGCAAAAAAAAACACACAAAAACAAAAACAAAAAAAAAACAACACAAACGACACGGGAAGCGCACACCGCCACTTCGCGCGCACGCCACCAACCAGTCGTCGTCTCAAAATAACAAACACAAACAAAATAAACTAACAACTAGGGCAACACAAAACAAAAACGCCTCGCACGAACCGCCCACAAAAAGGACAAGCACACGCACAGCCTCTGCTGACGACCACGACGCAGCGGCACGCTGCTCCTGTCCCGCGCCCCGCGCCCCGCGCCCCACTCGATTCACAACTCACGCGACACCGTCAACGACGGGCTCGCTTCCCGCAACCTACCACCTTTCCGCCACGACGCACAGCCCCAGCCCCACCCGACCCGACGACGCCCGTGGCAACGACTGCACTTTCACCACCGCCTCCCCCTTCCCCCCCAAAACACACACACACACACAGCCAGCCAAAAACGCACTCGCGACCCACACATGCACGTGCATCGGCACACGCCAACCAGTCAACGTCGACAACCACACGCAAGGCTCGAAACGAAACCGGCGTCCTTCCACGTTGCCATCAAGCTACCTACACGACACAAGACACAAGGAACAAACACAACAGCCGGCCCCACTAATTCCCACTCTCACGCCGCAAAAAGCACACCGAAACCGCCAAACGCACGCACATTCCCCTTCGCACTGACACCGACCGGCTCGCTACCACACACCTCTCGGCAGCCGTTTCACGCCAATTCGCCACACCGCCCACACAGTCGACAAGCGCCCGCCCTGTACGGCACACGCAACGACGCAGCGCAGCAAAGGGCGCCCGCAACACATACCTCTCCTCTCTCTCCCTCTCCGCCGCCCGACGCGCCAACCGCCACGCCACACCGCCAGCCACTCGCAAATTGTGCACTGCCACCAGCCACACGTCCAACACGCCGCGCCGCCTCCGGCCACCCGCCAGGGGGCGCTCACGTCCGCGACAACAGCGCGGCCCGCCGGGCCGAACCGAACCGAACCGAGCCGCCGCTGCTCTGCACTCGGCACGGCCACACCCTGCTGCAGACCGGGCTCGTCTCTCTGTACGCGTCTGCCTGCGCATCAACACAACACGACCTTTTTTTTTTTTTTCTCTCTACCGCCATCCCTTCTTCTCGCGTTTTACTCGTTGTTGCAGCAGCGGCGCACACCTACACATCCACAGCCCCAGCCGAGCCGAGCCGGCCTCACCTCAGGGCCCGCCGCCAGCGTCTCCTCCTCGGGCACAGGTGCGGTGCTGTGGCCGCCCATCCAACCGCATTGCTGGCCGTCCAGCCGCCAGGCGTTCCCACTGCCGCGAGCCACGCCGCGCACCGACCCTGCTGCAGAAAACGAAGCATAGCCAGAGACCGACCGATACACAAAGCAAGCCGTCGCCTCGCCTCTTGTCCTTCCTGCCTTCCTTTCGCCCCCCCCCCCCCTCCTTTTTTTTTTTTTATTTTGTTTTCTTCTTTCTTTCTTTCTTTGGCCCTCTCTCCTTCCCGCCCCATGGCGGTTACGGCACCGCCTGCAGCGGCAGATTTTTTGCGCCCACACGCCTACTCCTACCACCATTAACCTTGCCCTGCCCATCAACGTCGCAGTCGAACCGACGCTTGCCAACACACTGCCCACGTTCCTTTCTCTTTTCGGCCTACGCCCATTACGCGCCGCCGCCACAGCACCTTCCCTTCCCACAACACACCGACGTCATCACACGCACCCACAAACAGGGGCCACGACCGTGTTCCTCGCCCACTCCCATCCCGCACGGTACGCACATTCCCAACTACTACCGCGCACCCTCCCTTTCCAATCTGTGTGTCTCTGTGTCTGTGTCCTGTGTCCTGTCCGCGCGTGACGCCTCTCAACATCCGCCGTCCCCCGTCCCGTTTTCGCCCCCATGCCGTCGTCGCGCCGCCTCCTCCCCGTCCACCGCCGCCCCTGTCCGCCCCGCACCACACCATACACCGCTGCTTGTCCCGGCCGTTGCCACCAAAGGCGCCGACCGCAAACGCGCCACGCCGCAGCCCCCGTGCGTCTCGCTCGCTTGCATCTCCGTGCCGACGCTGCCTCTCTTCCCGCTCGCACTCGACCTCGACAACACAGTCTTTGGCTCCGCCACTGCGTGTTCCGGTGGTACGCACGCTGCAACACGTATGTATTCGTTACCAGAGCGATGGCGAGGCATGACAGCATCTCTGTCTGACCAGAGAGTTATTTATCGTTGCTAGTCGGCGCTTGGACCGCGCCAGACGACAGTAGTGGCACGCACCGGGTCGCCAGGAACAGTTGTTATATATATTGTAGCGCGAGTCGGGAGAGGTAGTAGTCGGTCGACAGTAGTAGCGGGTGGACGGTTGTACTGAGCGGGCGTCGGCGGCGTGCTCTGCTCGTCTCGCGACTCTGGTCACGGTTCGGGACGATGTATAGTATATTGTGTTATAATCAAAAGGTAGTGTGAAGCTGCATTGCGCAAATCTGATAACGTATGTTCATTGTACTTATTTTGTTCAACAACAAAAGCCCCACTATTACTTTTTTCTAAAGCAACTTTTGTCTTTTAACGAAAAACATTCACTTTTTAAAGACTACTTCCTATGGCATTTCCCTCCAAGGAGTGCAATTAATTACCAGCCAGCACTCATTCATTGCACACAGCTGTGTAAGGGGTATCTACAATTGAGGAGCGGATATAAATGCAACTTTTTTGTTTTTTTTTTTTTTTTTGTGTGTTGTAACCTCCCCGCAAAATTTAAAATAATGGACAATGTTATTTACGGATGCTAATGGACATTGCGCTAATTGTAACCTCGCCCACAATGAGAGGTATTGAAAATGGCAACAAAAATGTGAAATTCGCAATCCGACTCAAATATAAATTCTTCACAACATTTAAAGTCCGTTCAGTGACAAGAAACTTCAATTGAGCCGAAATATCGGTCTTTGGCCCTGTGCAAAACAATCAGAATTAAAGTCTTACCTCAGAATAAATGGATGTCACATTTCTGCTCTTGTTGTTGCGCAGCGCTTGGAGGAACTGCATTGCAAATAATAATATTCTCTTTTTTTGTGATTTTAGTGAAATTTTTCTTCAAAGAAGTGGAATGAAATGGGAAGTGCAACGAACTCTTTAGTTCAATAAAACATTACATTTTTGAAAAATGCTTTTGAAATAAAAATTATTTTTGGGGAACTTGTTGGAGAATTAATTACAATAAATATAATTTTTCATTATCTAATGATTATATTAATTAACAGTATACCTCCTTCACCATCTTGACCAGTGTTGCCGACCGCCTACATCACACAACCGCACTCGGCTGCTACTACTGACCGACCGCTCTGCATGACGACTATTAGCGTACTGCACGCGACGACTACTGACAGAGTACAGCCCTCAACTAGACAGAGCTACAGACTCGCAACGACTGACTGACTGACTGACTGACTGACTGACTGACTGAGAACCGCTCGCAACACTCGCGCGGTCCAGCGCAAACTCTCTGGTCACAGATGCTACAATGTCTCGCCATCGCTGCTATGTTACATACGTGTTTCAGTGTCTTTTTCATTGGGGTAACGATCTTTGGCTCTTTTTATTCTGAATACAGGGCCAAAGGTCAACGCTGCTGCCCTTATACAATTTATCAGGTTCCATTATGTCTGTTGCAATGTTACATACGGTTCATTCTTTCATTAATATTATCGTTGGGTTTGTTTTGTAGGGACGTTAACATTCTGGCACATTTTTATTATCATCGGACTCTCTGCTATTTGTGCAGGGAGGTTATACCTGGGTCCATTTCCATTTCCATTTCCATTTACATTTTAATATTGATAGACTTTTTGTTTTCTTTTTTTGTTTCTTGTTGTTTTTCCTTCTTTTTTCTTGTTGTTTTTTTTTCTTTCTTTTTTTTTGTTTTGTTTTGTTTTTCCCGCTCTCACCACCACCGCCGCATCACGCCTTCCGTTTTCTTCTTGGTTTCTTTTCTGTTCTTCAACTGCTTCAACATCACCGCGCCCCATTTCCACACCACAGCCATCAGCCTCCAAGACGGGCAGGCGCAGTGTGCCATTTCCGGCGCACAAGCACACCCGTACGGTACTCTCCTCGCCCCCACGCCACCAACAACACAGCGACCACGCGGCTTTCAGGCATGGCATGGCACGGCACGGCACGGCACCGGCGAAATGCGCCGCCCCCGCCCCTCCGCGCATCCGTCCGTCTCGCCACGTTCACTGACAGCCGCGTCTGCGGCTACACCACGACAACCACAACACAACACCGCTCCCCTCCCTGGCAACTCATTGTTTTTCTCCTCCTCTTTTGCACAAACCACAACGCCGAGCACAGGCGCAAGCCACCCACACCGCGCCCCTCCCCGTCCCGTCTTTGGCCGCCGCTCCTCGTTTCCTCGTTTGCCCCCTCCCATCTCCCGAAATGCCATGCCAGCAGCGTTACGCATGCCCCTCCCCTGTCCACACAACACTACCGCCAAACGAACAGCCTTCCGGGCCACATGCAGGGCACGCCCACCTCCAAACACTGCCAATTCACGGACGCACGCACGCACACACACACACACACACACACACACACACACACACACACACACACTTTCCCGACACCTTTCTGTACGGAGGGTGCGTCATCTCGACCGTGACAGAGTGACGCCAACTATCGACGATCCATTTCCCCCCACTGGTAAAACACGTCCACTAACACCTACATACATCATTCAAGTACACAGACAATAGCATACACACAATGGGAGGGCACACGAACATGGACGGCACGGCACTGTCACACACTCTTCCTCAGAACCAACCATACCAACAAACGTTACGTACAACCGGGAAAGCGAAAGCGAAAGCAAAAGCAAAAAGCAAAGGCCAATGCAGCCGTCAAAGGTAACGTTCACCACGGCAGACACTTGCAGCCGCGCCGCCGTTAAACGCATTTCAGTGCGGCTCCAATACGCCTCCGACACGGGAACGTTCCGTTGCTCTACGAATGCGTTTCTCCCCTTTTTCCCTTCCTCTCTCTTTTGCCCCCCCCCCTCTGTCCTTTCCTCCTGCACTCTTGCCTCCTTCCTCACGTTCTGCCCAGACATTCGACCGATCAAAGTCAACCTGTCGTTACCGTTCTCAGCGCGACGGTGTACAACAGTATGACGGGTGTGCCCACGACTTCGGTTCAGTTGCGTGACGCCGGTCTATCGCGCCGATCGACAGTTACTCAGGGGGGCGACGGATCGGACCACGTCACCGACACACAAAACACTTTCAAACAAACAAATACATACCGGATGGACACAGACAAACACGTGTACAGACATTCGCCAAAAACGGCCGCCGCCGCCGCCGCCGTCGTCTAGCGTCGCGCTTACTGTACTGCACTGGACACGCGTGCATCTTGAATGACGACATCGGTGTGCGTGCGTCGTACGCAATCAGTCAGACACGGCTATCAAAAATCAGAGTCGAATGGTACATCATCGTGCGTGTCGCCGTACACGTACAGTACAATGCAACAACAATGCGTCTTCATGGCACGTTCATTTCAACGTCACTCACACACCTCCACGCTGCAGTTACGTCGCACCATTGTCAAACTCGGCGTACAGCAAAGGGAATAGTGGGCGGCAAACAAAAACCACAAAAAAAAACAACATTTCACATTTCACCCTCGCCATGTATGATGTGCAAAAAACAAACCCGCAAACGGCCGTCGTTACGGTGACACAAAAGTCGGCGATCGCACTGTCCCCCCTCGCAGACAGGTAACACACACACCAACAACACCAAATGGGTCAAAAACCACGCCAACGAGGCGTGCCACCATTCCACGCCACGGCGACCAACCTCGTGGCCGTACCCCGCGCAACACGCTTTGACGCGCCCCCCCACCCACAATCAAAATGCACACATACATCACAGCCGTCCACACAAACAACAACAACAATTCCGCCCTTCCCGCAAAAGGCAAGTTGGTGGCCCTGAAAAGGGCCGTTTTGCCGCTCTCGCAACGGAGGAGCATTCTCTCTCCATCCTTCCTTCCGTTCCAGAGCCACCTCCTTACTTGGAGCTCGTGTACTTGGTCACCGCCTTCGTGCCCTCGCTCACGGCGTGCTTGGCCAGCTCGCCAGGCAGCAACAGCCGCACAGCGGTCTGGATCTCGCGGGACGTGATGGTCGAGCGCTTGTTGTAGTGCGCCAGGCGAGAAGCCTCGGCCGCAATGCGCTCGAAAATGTCGTTCACGAAGCTGTTCATGATGCTCATCGCCTTCGACGAGATGCCCGTGTCAGGGTGCACCTGCTTCAGCACCTTGTAGATGTAGATGGCATAGCTCTCCTTCCTCTTGCGCTTCTTCTTCTTGTCGCCCTTCGAAATGTTCTTCTGCGCCTTGCCAGCCTTCTTGGCGGCCTTCCCGCTAGTCTTGGGCGGCATCTCGAACCAACGTACGGCGGCAGCAGCAACACCAGTAGCAAGCGCTCCGCTCTAGTCAGCGTCTCCCCACACAGTGGCACCCGCCGCCAGCCGCCGCCGCACCTTTACCAGCTCGCCCTGTTGCGGCCGCCGACCAATGGGGCGCGCGCGCAACCGGCCGCCGCACCCGAGCCCATAAAGCACCCCCACCCCGGCTGCGCCGGCACGCACTCCGCTGCTCGACTCGCTGCCGCTCGCACCGGTCGTTTTCGTTTCCTTCTCGTGTGCACCGTCGCTAGCCCATCGCCATGTCCGGACGCGGAAAGGGAGGCAAAGTCAAGGGCAAGTCAAAGTCCCGCTCAAGCAGGGCTGGGCTCCAGTTCCCGGTCGGCAGAATCCACCGCCTCCTGCGCAAGGGAAACTACGCAGAGCGCGTCGGCGCCGGGGCGCCCGTCTACCTCGCCGCCGTCATGGAGTACCTCGCGGCTGAGGTGCTCGAGCTGGCCGGAAACGCGGCCCGCGACAACAAGAAGACGCGCATCATCCCGCGCCACCTGCAGCTTGCCATCCGCAACGACGAGGAGCTCAACAAGCTCCTGTCGGGCGTCACCATCGCACAGGGTGGTGTCCTACCCAACATCCAGGCCGTCCTGCTGCCAAAGAAGACCGAGAAGAAGGCCTAAAGGAGGCCAGGCAATCGCAGCGCCGCGTGCTCCCCTGCACGCAACGCGCTTTGCCGGCTCGGCTCGGCCCGGCCCACAACAATCGGCCCTTTTCAGGGCCACCACACAAACCTACGTCCAAAGCAAAATTTCAGTCGTCCTCGCCGCACCTTGTTTTGTTTCAACTTTGCACTTTCACAGCACAGCCGCCGCCGGCGCACGTCCGCCATCTTGTCGTCCACACAGCCCGCACACACACACACACACACACACACACACACACACACACATTTTGCACGGTCGCAGAGTCGCCTTCCAAACGACAACGGCAGCAATAATGACCATTGTTAAAGGGAGGCGTGTCGACACACCGCCCTCCACTCCCGCGCGCAACGGCCGTCGACACGAACGAAACAGCTGATCCGGCCGCCTATGCCCACACGCCTTGCCTCGGAAACCCCAACGCCGCCGCAAACACACAGAGCCAAACCACGCAAGCAAATAATTACCGCCTCTCTCGCACAACAACACACAGCCCGCCATCTCCGTCGCGATCGATACAAAGACACACAATAACAAACACAAACGAAGCAGCTCCACACACAGCCAGCCACATGACACGTTTCCTTTCCTTCTCCCCTCCCAGCCACATCACGTCGCTCAAACGGAAAGAAAGAAAGAAACAAACAAACAAACAAACAAACAAACAAACGAACAACACAGCGCACACACACGCAGCAACAACAACAACAACAACACAGACTCTTTCGCACTTTTCAACTTCCGAACAGTGTGGTGGCCCTGAAAAGGGCCGTTTTCTAGTCTCTCCCACCCACAAGCACGGCCGCGGGAAGGCCAGCGCCCGCTGCGACGCAGCCTAACCGCCGAAACCGTACAGGGTGCGCCCCTGCCTCTTCAGGGCGTACACCACGTCCATGGCCGTCACAGTCTTGCGCTTGGCGTGCTCAGTGTACGTCACCGCGTCGCGGATCACGTTCTCCAGGAACACCTTCAGCACCCCGCGGGTCTCCTCGTAGATCAGACCAGAGATGCGCTTCACGCCGCCCCTGCGAGCCAGGCGGCGGATGGCGGGCTTCGTGATGCCCTGGATGTTGTCGCGCAACACCTTGCGGTGCCGCTTGGCGCCACCCTTGCCGAGCCCCTTTCCTCCCTTGCCGCGGCCTGTCATCCTTCCTTCCTCGGGCAAAGCAAAACGTGCACAAACAGCAGCTGCAGCGGCTGGCGAGTCGGCTACGGTCTGCGCCCAGCGCGCCCGCCGCCCCCCTATATAGACTCTGGCCCGCCCTCCCCCCACCACGCGCAACCGAGGGCATATAAGCGCAGCACGGAGGCGCGCGGGCCCGTTGTCAAGGCAGCACCGGACGCCGCGCCGCACCTAACCTCCACGCACGCCGCTCCGCTACCGCCAACGCTACCGCCATGGCCCGCACAAAGCAAACGGCCCGCAAGTCCACCGGCGGAAAGGCGCCGCGCAAACAGCTCGCCACCAAGGCGGCGAGGAAGAGCGCGCCCGCCACCGGAGGCGTCAAGAAGCCCCACCGCTACAGGCCGGGCACCGTCGCCCTGCGAGAAATCAGGCGCTACCAGAAGAGCACAGAGCTGCTCATCCGCAAGCTGCCATTCCAGCGCCTAGTGCGCGAGATCGCCCAGGACTTCAAGACCGACCTGCGCTTCCAGAGCTCCGCAGTCATGGCCCTGCAGGAGGCCAGCGAGGCCTACCTCGTCGGCCTCTTCGAAGACACCAACCTGTGCGCAATCCACGCCAAGCGCGTCACCATCATGCCCAAGGACATCCAGCTCGCGCGCCGCATCCGCGGCGAGCGCGCCTAAACCGCGCCGCGGCACCGCACCGCACAAACAAAAACGGCCCTTTTCAGGGCCACTAACATCTCTCCGTCGCGAGCAAACTTTGTCGGTCGCCTGCCTCTCGCCCCGCAACCCAAAAACAAAAACCACCACTTCCCGTCCGTCCGCCACACACACCCGCTCACTCTGCCTGCCTGCTAGCAGCGCGCAACAATCACACATCATCCCTCCCCGGCGCTCAAAGCGCACAATACCCAACGGCCGACGTCACACCGCACGGGTGGCTGGCCGGCCGCCGCTTTCGTTTCGAAAACAAAAAAAACCCGCACTCCACTCCGACGGCCAACGGCCAGGCAGGCGCGCTCGCTCGCTCTACACGCCACCGAAATCCCCGCCGACTCCTTCCACATCTCAACGTGCCCCCCGTTGCAAAACATAACACACACAAAGAAACAAAACAAAGACCAGACACGACTAGACAAGACACACATCCGAGAAGAACGAACGCAGGCAAGCCAACCAACGTATTCAAACAAAACAACGTGACAGAAAACCAACCGTCGGCCGCCGCCACAAACACGGCGACAATCAACCACGACAACAACAACACCGCTTACCGCTACCGCCGCCCACACCCGCCACCGACCCCCGCAATCAAACCACCACGGCACGCAAACAGCATCCCCACGGGCATACAGACAGACACCCACACCAAACGCAACACGACAATCAAAACCTTCCCCGACGTGCTTTGATGGCCCTGAGAAGGGCCGTTTTGGGCCGCGCGTCTCTTGCGCGCCACTAGACGACGACGGGGGGTGGGGACGACGGGGTCAAGCGCCAAACCCTTCCTTTCCCATCTCTTTCTCCTCTACTCTACTCTACTTCTTCTTCTTGGGCGAAGCCTTCGCCTTAGACGGCGTCGTCGCCTTCTTCGGGCGCGGCGCCTTCGGCTTCTTCGTCGGAACCTTGGCGGCCTTCTTCGCCTTCGACGGCGACTTGGCCTTGGCCGGCTTGGCCGCAGCCGCCTTCTTCGCACCCGCGGGAGCGGCCGACGCCGCAGACGCCTTCTTGGCGGCGCCCGCCTTCCGACCGGTCGCCGCCTTCACGCCACCAGCCTTCTTTGCGCCGGCCGCACGGGCGCCCTTCTTCTCCTTGCTGGCCGGAGCGGCGCGCTTCTTCTTGGCACCGCCAGCACGAGCCTTGCCGCCCTCGGCCGCCCCCCCGCCGCCGGCGCCGGCAAGCTTGAACGAGCCGGACGCGCCCTTCCCCTTCGTCTGCACCAGCTCGCCCGCCACGACGGCCGACTTGAGGTACTTCTTGATAAACGGCGCCAGCTTCTCCGCGTCCAGCTTGTAGTGCGCGGCTATGTACTTCTTGATCGCCTGCAGCGACGACCCGCCGCGCTCCTTCAGACTCTTGATGGCGGCCGTCACCATCTCAGAGGTGCGCGGGTGCGCAGGCTTGGCGCGCGGCTTCTTCGCAGACGACGCAGACTTGGCCTTCTTCGTAGTGCCGGTGGCGGCGGGTGCCGCAGCAGTCTCGTTCGTAGCCGCCTGATCTGCCATTTCGACGACGCGCGTAACACACAGCGAGAGCGAGAGCGAGAGCGAGCGGGACGGCAGGCACGCAAGCACAGCACAGCACGGCAGAGCAGAGCAGAGAATCACAAGGGCCCAGCCAGTGTCGCGGGCGGGCGCGGACGGCCGAGAGAGCGGCCGCCACTCTGCGCGCCGCCGCGCCGCGCCTCCCGCGCTTGCTACCGCCCAACGTCCGACAGCCTGTGCGGAGCAGCCCCAAAGCTGCGCCACAACCGCCCGCGCCTTTCAAACCACCGAGGATGGGGCTACACACAGCCACACCACAGTCGCCAACCAGTCGCCACGGCAGCGCCGCAAACCACGGCCAAACTGCAGCTACCGCGCGCTACAGCCTGGGTCGGCCCGCCGAGAATCGCCGCCCCCGCCCAAATGCCGCCCCCACAGCCCCAGCCGACGACCCGCCACAATGGCCAAACCTTCGGCAAAACTCCCACACCGTCGCCGCGGCAGCCCGGCCAGCGCGGCCGGCGCCACAGCCACACAAGCCGAGGCGTGCGGCGATGACGGCCGTGCAAACGCGCCTCCGCCGCCCCATCGCCTTCCGTCGCCCTCCCGCCGTTTCCCGATCGGCCCGCAGCCGTCGGGCCACATCGCGCGCCGTCCTCCTCCTCTCGCCCGCCAACATTCACAGCCGTTTCTCAACAATTGCCCGCCGCAAACGGACGCCGCCTGCGCAACAGGCGCCGCCGCCCCTCGCCGCTTCCGACCCAACCCCTCGACCGAGGCAAACCGCAATCCGAATCTACAGACCAACCCAATCTGCCGTCAGCACACACGACAGCCGACCTTACACGTTGCGCGTTACACATTACGTTTACACGTCTAGGTTAGGTTCGGTTAGGTTAGGTGGACGTGGGTTAGGTTAAGGGGACTTGGGTTAGGTTAAGCGTCAAACTTAGGTTAAGCATTCAAACACGTCAGGCGTCAGAGGTTAGGTTAGGTTAGGTTAGGTTAGGTTAGGTTAGGTTAGGTTACGTTAGGTTACGTTACACGTTAGGTTAAGGGGTCAGTGCTAGGTTAAGAAGCGTCAAACGTAGGTTAAAAAAGCGTTCAAAACGTGAGGCGTGAGCCGCCGGACAGCTTACCTTACGTAGACGTTTGGGGCTCACAGGCTGAGCTCACCTCACCACACCACAGGTTAGGTTCGGTTCGGTTCGCTCGGCTCAGCGTAAAGCGCCGAGGTCAGGGTTACGTTCGTTCACCTTCGGGCGCCACACTTTCGGTTGAAAGGTCGCGACGGGACGACGTCGGCAGGCACCGCCGCAAACGGACAAAAACGTACAGACGACGTCGAAAACCGCCGACAGACGGGGGAGCAGCACGACCACGACCAGATACCGAGCGCGAACGAGACGCACGCGAACCACCCCCACCGGCCAAAGGGCACCACACAACAACCCAGAGCACCACGTGTCGACACCACAGCAACCCGCCGCTCACGCGACATGGCTGGCACCGAAGGGCAACCGCCCGCAACTGCGCTTTCCGCGCCGGCCCGGATGCACGTCGTGCTACAACAACACCACTACCGTACACAGCCGCTGTTCACAACATCACTATCATGCGCGCCCGCGGCTCGCCGCCGTCGCAGTCGCAGCCCCAACGCCAGCACTTTTGCACCACCATTCACACGCACCGCAACACAGCTCGCCGACACAGCCGAACAAAACAAACACCACACAACAACAGCAACAACGCCGCCGCCTCTACTCGTGCCGGCGACCCACCCCGCCGATGGCGCACCTTTCGCCAGCCGGCAATCGACACACACGCACGCACCCACCCACCCCCCGGGGCCCAGTGCAAAAAAAAACACACAAAAACAAAAACAAAAAAAAAACAACACAAACGACACGGGAAGCGCACACCGCCACTTCGCGCGCACGCCACCAACCAGTCGTCGTCTCAAAATAACAAACACAAACAAAATAAACTAACAACTAGGGCAACACAAAACAAAAACGCCTCGCACGAACCGCCCACAAAAAGGACAAGCACACGCACAGCCTCTGCTGACGACCACGACGCAGCGGCACGCTGCTCCTGTCCCGCGCCCCGCGCCCCGCGCCCCACTCGATTCACAACTCACGCGACACCGTCAACGACGGGCTCGCTTCCCGCAACCTACCACCTTTCCGCCACGACGCACAGCCCCAGCCCCACCCGACCCGACGACGCCCGTGGCAACGACTGCACTTTCACCACCGCCTCCCCCTTCCCCCCCAAAACACACACACACACACAGCCAGCCAAAAACGCACTCGCGACCCACACATGCACGTGCATCGGCACACGCCAACCAGTCAACGTCGACAACCACACGCAAGGCTCGAAACGAAACCGGCGTCCTTCCACGTTGCCATCAAGCTACCTACACGACACAAGACACAAGGAACAAACACAACAGCCGGCCCCACTAATTCCCACTCTCACGCCGCAAAAAGCACACCGAAACCGCCAAACGCACGCACATTCCCCTTCGCACTGACACCGACCGGCTCGCTACCACACACCTCTCGGCAGCCGTTTCACGCCAATTCGCCACACCGCCCACACAGTCGACAAGCGCCCGCCCTGTACGGCACACGCAACGACGCAGCGCAGCAAAGGGCGCCCGCAACACATACCTCTCCTCTCTCTCCCTCTCCGCCGCCCGACGCGCCAACCGCCACGCCACACCGCCAGCCACTCGCAAATTGTGCACTGCCACCAGCCACACGTCCAACACGCCGCGCCGCCTCCGGCCACCCGCCAGGGGGCGCTCACGTCCGCGACAACAGCGCGGCCCGCCGGGCCGAACCGAACCGAACCGAGCCGCCGCTGCTCTGCACTCGGCACGGCCACACCCTGCTGCAGACCGGGCTCGTCTCTCTGTACGCGTCTGCCTGCGCATCAACACAACACGACCTTTTTTTTTTTTTTCTCTCTACCGCCATCCCTTCTTCTCGCGTTTTACTCGTTGTTGCAGCAGCGGCGCACACCTACACATCCACAGCCCCAGCCGAGCCGAGCCGGCCTCACCTCAGGGCCCGCCGCCAGCGTCTCCTCCTCGGGCACAGGTGCGGTGCTGTGGCCGCCCATCCAACCGCATTGCTGGCCGTCCAGCCGCCAGGCGTTCCCACTGCCGCGAGCCACGCCGCGCACCGACCCTGCTGCAGAAAACGAAGCATAGCCAGAGACCGACCGATACACAAAGCAAGCCGTCGCCTCGCCTCTTGTCCTTCCTGCCTTCCTTTCGCCCCCCCCCCCCCTCCTTTTTTTTTTTTTATTTTGTTTTCTTCTTTCTTTCTTTCTTTGGCCCTCTCTCCTTCCCGCCCCATGGCGGTTACGGCACCGCCTGCAGCGGCAGATTTTTTGCGCCCACACGCCTACTCCTACCACCATTAACCTTGCCCTGCCCATCAACGTCGCAGTCGAACCGACGCTTGCCAACACACTGCCCACGTTCCTTTCTCTTTTCGGCCTACGCCCATTACGCGCCGCCGCCACAGCACCTTCCCTTCCCACAACACACCGACGTCATCACACGCACCCACAAACAGGGGCCACGACCGTGTTCCTCGCCCACTCCCATCCCGCACGGTACGCACATTCCCAACTACTACCGCGCACCCTCCCTTTCCAATCTGTGTGTCTCTGTGTCTGTGTCCTGTGTCCTGTCCGCGCGTGACGCCTCTCAACATCCGCCGTCCCCCGTCCCGTTTTCGCCCCCATGCCGTCGTCGCGCCGCCTCCTCCCCGTCCACCGCCGCCCCTGTCCGCCCCGCACCACACCATACACCGCTGCTTGTCCCGGCCGTTGCCACCAAAGGCGCCGACCGCAAACGCGCCACGCCGCAGCCCCCGTGCGTCTCGCTCGCTTGCATCTCCGTGCCGACGCTGCCTCTCTTCCCGCTCGCACTCGACCTCGACAACACAGTCTTTGGCTCCGCCACTGCGTGTTCCGGTGGTACGCACGCTGCAACACGTATGTATTCGTTACCAGAGCGATGGCGAGGCATGACAGCATCTCTGTCTGACCAGAGAGTTATTTATCGTTGCTAGTCGGCGCTTGGACCGCGCCAGACGACAGTAGTGGCACGCACCGGGTCGCCAGGAACAGTTGTTATATATATTGTAGCGCGAGTCGGGAGAGGTAGTAGTCGGTCGACAGTAGTAGCGGGTGGACGGTTGTACTGAGCGGGCGTCGGCGGCGTGCTCTGCTCGTCTCGCGACTCTGGTCACGGTTCGGGACGATGTATAGTATATTGTGTTATAATCAAAAGGTAGTGTGAAGCTGCATTGCGCAAATCTGATAACGTATGTTCATTGTACTTATTTTGTTCAACAACAAAAGCCCCACTATTACTTTTTTCTAAAGCAACTTTTGTCTTTTAACGAAAAACATTCACTTTTTAAAGACTACTTCCTATGGCATTTCCCTCCAAGGAGTGCAATTAATTACCAGCCAGCACTCATTCATTGCACACAGCTGTGTAAGGGGTATCTACAATTGAGGAGCGGATATAAATGCAACTTTTTTGTTTTTTTTTTTTTTTTTGTGTGTTGTAACCTCCCCGCAAAATTTAAAATAATGGACAATGTTATTTACGGATGCTAATGGACATTGCGCTAATTGTAACCTCGCCCACAATGAGAGGTATTGAAAATGGCAACAAAAATGTGAAATTCGCAATCCGACTCAAATATAAATTCTTCACAACATTTAAAGTCCGTTCAGTGACAAGAAACTTCAATTGAGCCGAAATATCGGTCTTTGGCCCTGTGCAAAACAATCAGAATTAAAGTCTTACCTCAGAATAAATGGATGTCACATTTCTGCTCTTGTTGTTGCGCAGCGCTTGGAGGAACTGCATTGCAAATAATAATATTCTCTTTTTTTGTGATTTTAGTGAAATTTTTCTTCAAAGAAGTGGAATGAAATGGGAAGTGCAACGAACTCTTTAGTTCAATAAAACATTACATTTTTGAAAAATGCTTTTGAAATAAAAATTATTTTTGGGGAACTTGTTGGAGAATTAATTACAATAAATATAATTTTTCATTATCTAATGATTATATTAATTAACAGTATACCTCCTTCACCATCTTGACCAGTGTTGCCGACCGCCTACATCACACAACCGCACTCGGCTGCTACTACTGACCGACCGCTCTGCATGACGACTATTAGCGTACTGCACGCGACGACTACTGACAGAGTACAGCCCTCAACTAGACAGAGCTACAGACTCGCAACGACTGACTGACTGACTGACTGACTGACTGACTGACTGAGAACCGCTCGCAACACTCGCGCGGTCCAGCGCAAACTCTCTGGTCACAGATGCTACAATGTCTCGCCATCGCTGCTATGTTACATACGTGTTTCAGTGTCTTTTTCATTGGGGTAACGATCTTTGGCTCTTTTTATTCTGAATACAGGGCCAAAGGTCAACGCTGCTGCCCTTATACAATTTATCAGGTTCCATTATGTCTGTTGCAATGTTACATACGGTTCATTCTTTCATTAATATTATCGTTGGGTTTGTTTTGTAGGGACGTTAACATTCTGGCACATTTTTATTATCATCGGACTCTCTGCTATTTGTGCAGGGAGGTTATACCTGGGTCCATTTCCATTTCCATTTCCATTTACATTTTAATATTGATAGACTTTTTGTTTTCTTTTTTTGTTTCTTGTTGTTTTTCCTTCTTTTTTCTTGTTGTTTTTTTTTCTTTCTTTTTTTTTGTTTTGTTTTGTTTTTCCCGCTCTCACCACCACCGCCGCATCACGCCTTCCGTTTTCTTCTTGGTTTCTTTTCTGTTCTTCAACTGCTTCAACATCACCGCGCCCCATTTCCACACCACAGCCATCAGCCTCCAAGACGGGCAGGCGCAGTGTGCCATTTCCGGCGCACAAGCACACCCGTACGGTACTCTCCTCGCCCCCACGCCACCAACAACACAGCGACCACGCGGCTTTCAGGCATGGCATGGCACGGCACGGCACGGCACCGGCGAAATGCGCCGCCCCCGCCCCTCCGCGCATCCGTCCGTCTCGCCACGTTCACTGACAGCCGCGTCTGCGGCTACACCACGACAACCACAACACAACACCGCTCCCCTCCCTGGCAACTCATTGTTTTTCTCCTCCTCTTTTGCACAAACCACAACGCCGAGCACAGGCGCAAGCCACCCACACCGCGCCCCTCCCCGTCCCGTCTTTGGCCGCCGCTCCTCGTTTCCTCGTTTGCCCCCTCCCATCTCCCGAAATGCCATGCCAGCAGCGTTACGCATGCCCCTCCCCTGTCCACACAACACTACCGCCAAACGAACAGCCTTCCGGGCCACATGCAGGGCACGCCCACCTCCAAACACTGCCAATTCACGGACGCACGCACGCACACACACACACACACACACACACACACACACACACACACACTTTCCCG